>NC_056741.1:1063047396-1063119699 GCF_019279795.1 Protopterus annectens | reverse complement strand
ACCTTGGATGCTTTTGGTTGTAGTTTTGGCAGATGTGCCGTTAGTCTTTGCATCTGCTTTTGTGACATTACTGGACGTAGTAACATGATGTGTTGTTAATTTTCTAAGCGTAAAGTGCTACACATGAAAGGTTTAGGCACTTAAAATAAGCAGGATAAGAAAATAATGGTAGTGCTTAGCTTAGCCCTGTGGTGAGTTTTAGAAAATCTTGAGTACAGGAGTCCTATAGCCATTCTCAACATCCTAGTTCTGTGAGTCTGTCCTTTGATTCTTGCCAGACGCATGACATCTGTGGAGTAAAATGGGTAGCCACCACGGGTACACGGTGTTAGGGGTAAAATCAACAGTAGTGTACTAGCCAGGAACAGAGCAATGACCTTTTTTTCTTTTTTGCTCATTAACTTGATGGCACTAAATGCAATACTAGACCAGACAACTACAGCATTGGCTCCTACCTTAATATCTCTGATGATACTAACTATACTGCACCTGCAATGTAAGGAAATGGTTATGGTGGTAAGCTACTTGGTAGAACTGAATTATGTGTATCAGTTTAAACCAGAAAGCCACTTACTTAGCTTAACCCAGACCTTTCCACAATAAAATTTCATGCTTGCTATTTGCAAATAGAATAGTGTCATAACTATACTTATAATAAGTATATCTGTTGCTTACTTTGAACATGGTTTATCATTTCTTGGTCACCGGAAATTTTGTCACTTTGTTGTGGCTTTAACATTGTATTTATTAATTGCCATTTGAGAGCCTGCCTGGGCTTACAGTCCCATTTTCAGCAGAGGTCCGAGGAGAAAAGCTCCTTGAGCAAAAATGTACAATATCACTTTGCAAAGATACAGATAGTGAAAAATAATAGAGCAGCTAAAATTGCACTTGTACAGTAAGAGAACAACCTTTATATTGTTTGCAAGATATTAGCAATTTTTAGATTAGTAATGCATTGTCTAAGAAAAGAAAAGAGATATTTTCATATACATTATTTACCATGTTGACAGTTGAGTAGACTGTTGTTAGATATGGACTGTCACTAGACATGTATCATATATTTTCATAGAGTAACATATATAACATATTTACATACAGTATGATGTTAGAAGCATGACAGGGTTGCTAAAATAAACAAGGGAGAGAAAATTAGTGAGATAGAAATGGCAGATAGACAGTTGCCATTGCTGGAAAGTGAGGTAGGAAGAGGAACTAAAGCTTTATAAAATGGAAATTAAAAAATGTGTAAGCAGGGAGAAAGTGGGACATTCAGAGGATGAGAGTGAATCTAGCGACAGAAAAGTGTACAGGAAGACTACTCAGGATGGGAGCATGATCACAGGCAGGAGGATGTGAGATGCTGTTTTAACATGATCTTAAAATTTTGTATCATGTTATCTAGCTTTAGAGCAGTGGGTATGCAGTTCCATTCCATAGAGTGAGTTTCTTGCAGAGTTTAACATATGGGGATGGACAGCTTTTTGTTATTAGATCTCAGTAGTGTTTGACGATGTGTTGTAGACATGGGAAGGCATGGGGTTGGTGAATAAGTTTATGTGGAATAGTTAGATGGGAGTAGGAGATGTGATTGGGTAGCTCAAGCCATTGTAATTCCTTTAATGGAGTACAGTGATTAGTATTATGGAGTGAGTTTGATGCAAATTGGCCATCTTATTGTAGCATAATTCTAATTTATTTTGTAGTGTATACTGGAAGTCAGTTAGTATGGGTGTTGTATACAGTAGAGAAGGGAGAATGTAGGACATTTCTGGATATCTTCTGCAAAAGTTAGTGAGTTAGGTTGTGTTGCATTAGAAAAATCCTAGTTTTTGTTGAGTTTTTTGACAGAGTGCAAAATGTGTAATTCAAATTTAAATTATTGTCTATAATGACACCTAATAGTTTAGTACTAGATACTTTTTCACTTACAAGGTTGCTTGCAGAGATGATGTGAAGGATTATTTGACTGAATTCAAGGATTTGGGGAAAAACAGCACTAACCTTTTTAGATATTTAGGAGTAGTTGGTGTTCTGTTATCCATGTTTCAACTGACAGAAAGGCTCTTGGCTATTTTTTAGTTATTTGTGATTTGGGACAAATGATATGAGAAAGCATCATCAGCATATTACACTAAGCAGGCATGTTGGCTGGATCTATGAAGGCTGTCAGTAAATATGTTAAAAAGAAACAGGCCTAGAACTGAGCTCAGTGGAACTCTGACAGAAACAAATAGGAAGGACAAGAGGTCATGTTTCAATTTTATAGCCTGGTGTCTGTTAGAAAGATAGCTGTGAAACCAGGAAAGGGCAGACTGTGATAGAGAGAGGGAGGGAGGATAGTTCTTGCAATATGAATTGGTTTGATTCAGCGTCAAATGCTTTTGACACATTAAGGAAGATGGATGATACTCGGTAGCTGTTATTTCATACTGAATTTGTGGTTTCTGTGAAATTGAGTGGGGCAGTAGTTGTTCTGTGGTGTGGACAGAAACTGTTGAATGAGGGAAATACAATTGTTGTTGAGGTAGGTTACTAGTTGAGAATGTATACATTTCTCAAATATTTTGGATATGGTGATGGTAGAATTGCAGTTGGTCAGTAGTTAGAGATGTCAGAATTATTTCCACCTTTATGTCCAGACTCATGGGATTCAGCACTCGGTAATGGATCTATTTATTAGTATGGAAACTGGATTTGCAATGACATCTCCTGCTAGTATTAGACACTCAGGAGGTAACATGTCAGTAGCAGCTCATTTTTTAAGTTTATGGAGATTTTTTTTTGGTAATAGAAGTAGGCAATGGCTGCAAGGAGAAGGAAGAGAAGTTTTGAGAAGGGGGTAGGTATAGTAAGGGAAGAGGGTAGTTTGCTATTGATAAGACAGATTAAGTGAAATGATTGTAATTGGGTGGATACAGAATCAGTACTGGAAAAGCCGAAAGACACAAACAAACAAACTGCTGGTGATGGCTAGTAATGGGGTAGTGGTTTGACTGGGGTACAGAATTCTATTTAGGGTTGTCCAGAATTGTTTGAGCTTCTATCTGGTGTTTGCTCTGGAGATTTTGAAAGTAATTTGCTTTGTCAGATTTTATATTTTTGTTTTGTTTTGTTTACTGCGATTTCTAAGATGGCTAATTGTTTTCCAGTTTTGTTATTTTTTTATTTCTAACCCATTTTTTCCAGGATTTGTATTTTCTTCATTAGTAGCATTGTATCATTAAAGATTCAGGAGGCAGAGTTGCTAGTTGATGTAAGTTGGCAAGGAAAACATGACTGAATTTGCTTACAGCTTCATCTAATGATAACATTCTACCATGTTTTAGTTGTACTTGTGGAAGTAGTCTGTGACAATGTCTTTGTTAAAGGAGTTGAGTTTATTTACTTGTTTAAAGATTATATGCTTAGGGCTGTGATTGATCTGTCTAACAGCAAAAGTGGGTAAGTGGTCACTGATGGTGTCAGCAAGACATCCAGCAGTGTTGATTTTGGAGAGAGTTAGAAAGGATCCAGGCTAAGATTGACTTTTTGTTATTATGTTTTTTCGTTCTGGCTGGAGAAGTGATTAGTTTGGAGACGGCAAAGAAATTAATGAATAAAAAGGGAGAGTTGGACTTAATCATTGACTCGTCCATGTTAAAATCCCCAAGTATTATGGTTTCATTATTTATGCTGTGAGAGATCCAGTTTAGGATGTCTTCAATAATAGGGTAGTTATTACCTGAAGGAATGTATATTGCTGTAATACAAATGCTCTTATGATTGGTGAGTTGAAGAAGTGAGATAACTATTTCAACTTTATGGAAATTCGGATGTGAGTGGGGGTATTTGGAAAGATTAAGGGTGTTGTTGTAGAATGTGGCAACACAATTCTTTTGTTGCATATCATTTCTTAGAATGTTATAACCTGGGAAATAATTTCTTCATCTTTTGTATGAGATTTTAAACATGTTTTGGTTGTTACAAGCATATCTGGAGTGTGTGTTGATATGCATGCATGAATGTCGGATATCTTGTTGCAGATACTGCATAAGTTAAGACACGTGAAGTGTAGGTTGTTGTGTTGTTTAATGGGTGGAAGATGGTATTGTATGGGTAGAGCAGGAGTGATATATTGGTGCATACCTTACTGACAGGGTCAAGATCTTGGTATGGATATCAACTCCAAGGGCAAGAGTGATAGAACAGTAGTTGTGGTTTGACCATTTTCTGTATTTGTCTTTAGTTTTATGGTCACAAATGGGGGGTTGATTTGCATTACTTGTGTGTGTGTGTGTATTTCATGCAGGGCAGGGGTGTGACAGGGTAAATACTGGAAGAGATTATATGGTAAGAGCATGTTAAATTAGTAAATTGATGTGCTGAGATGAGGCTGGTGGAGATTATATGGTGTAGCTTTGTGTGGTAGGACATTGTGTATGCAAGTATTGTTAAAAGGAGTATGGTGGGGGAGTAGTGGACTAGCATATTAGTCCTGTGTTTGGGTAGAGGGGAGATTATAGAAGAGCAAAGGTTATAGATGGAGATGGGAATGAGAGTGACGTAATTGGTGGTAATTTGATTGGTGCTTAGTTGTTAGTTGGTAATGTTAGGATAGTTTAAGTGTGATTGAGGTGAGGTAGATGGGAGATGGGGGTAGGAGAATGGAGCTGGTTGGACTTTCTGTGATGTTATCTTAAGAAAAAAATATCAGTGGATTTCTATTTTTAATCAGGTAAGGAGAAAGCCAGGACCTGTTTGGTAGAATCAGTGTTTTAATTTGCATTGTCTAGTTTTAATTTGGGCACTTGCCTAGACCAGCAGGAAAACACTGTGTTAAGAGATAAGAACTTTTCAAGACTACTAGGCAGACTAGATTGAACTAGTAAAACACAGCGAGGTTGAGAAGGACTTCATAAGCAATATGTTATAGTAATTCTTTGGTTATGAGGAAAGTAGGGAATCTGTAAAATTGCAGTACTGGGCAGACCAGGTCCCCCCAAGTTGGATGTAAACCCTTTCTGTGAATAACCCCCACAGATACATAAACTAAATAAAGTAAACAAAGCTAGATTATGAAAGTGATGTGCAGCTAATATGTTAGTCGGATGGATGACAGTTAACTATTAAGGTGGTTTTATAATAAAAGGGAAACTGGCTGGGAACACTACTAAACAGTGGGCACAAGGGGAAATCAGTTAAAGGGTAGGAAGGATATTTTTTCTGACTGTGTCCCTAGGATCACAGTGCATAGCTCACAGGACCATATAAATGCCAGAATTAAGCATCCCTCAAAGTTTACTGAGGCATACCTGACTAGGATAGATGCTAAAATCTCAGACATTTAGAAACTAGTGTTACTGTGGTTGTGGTAAATGTGAGAGCACTGAGAGGGCTACCAAATTTGCCTGATTGTAGGGAATGGTTGTTAATGATTTAAATGGACCTCTGTGGGACCAGCCACCAAGTTGTGGCACAGATGTTTATCAACCCTGCATTCCGGCATGAGTCCAGCAGTCACAGTGTGGCATTGATTCTTAAAGGAGCTACATGTTGACATTTCTGTGAATATATCTATGGTACTAACTGTCATGAAGTGGAACAGATAATTGGTGCTAATATCAGTACTGTTGTATGTGGATTTCTGTGGGATTGGCTGCCATGGTGTGGTACAGTGGCTTCTTACAGTAATGAACTGTAAGATAATTCTGCTAACTCTTGTACAGAGCCTTCTTGCAAAGCTGCAATTTATCCAAAAGACATCCTGTGTGATGTTGCCATGCGGTTAATGTACTGCAATCAGAAAGCCAGCATTCATCAGGAGGCAGGGTTGGCCTTTGGTCAACTGGTGCCTAGGCAAAAGGTCTCCATAGCACCACCCCACCACCACCTGGTGCCCCCATCCTTGTCTACCTACATCATCTAGATTACTGGAAAAGCACCCCTACTAGAGCGGCACACTAAGTGGCTGCCTAGTTGGCCTATGCCAAAGGCCGGCTATGTCAGGAGAATGTCTCACTTGTACTTCAGAACCATTTTGGTGGGTGCAATATGGCTCCACCCTGTACAGCAGTGCCATGGTGTACCCTCTACCTTTTATGGGGGTGCATATGGCTACTGTTAATTCCTGACTGCACTCCCAAGCATGAGCTTCCTTTTAAGACAGTTCCTAAGTTGATAACTTGCTCAGACCAAAGGGTCAACATGTTGTGCAGACTCCAGCACATCTATGACATACCTTTTATTGCCTCCCCATATATTTTATTTATTTTAAATGCAAATAAGGAATACAATTTTCTTATACCAAAGGGGAACATTATACCACAGTAATGGAAATGTCTGGATTAAATTTTCTTTCTTAACAGAATGGTGAAAATTGTATTCTTTGTCAGTCTTTTGATCTATGTTATTTCAACCACCAGAAGATTTTCTGAAATGTCATCATTAAAAGACTTATAAACTAAACATAACTTTATTGCTACACTGCAACTTTACTTGGAGAAACAAATACTGGAATCTCTTTCACAGTGTATGTTTCCATGCAATAGTAATGGTTGTAACAATTCTGGCTGCTCTTTGTGCTTGACATTTTGCACATTTTCATATGCAAATATCAAAGTAACCTAACCCTGTTCTGATTTTTATCTCCCCATAAAGTAATACAAGACCTTTTCTCAGCTGCTTAACCAGTTATATTAGATTCAAGCTACAGATCAATTTTCCAGTGACTTCCGTATTTTCGCATGGCCTCTTACTTTCAAATTTGGTAATCTTCTGATATTTTTTTATAATAGTTCTTCTGTCTCTGCTCTTGACTTTTCAGCATTTCCTTTGTTTTCCATTGATTTTAATGCATATGTAAGGCAGTTCAAGTAGGTAATTTGCTTTTTAACCTTCTACCCATTAACAGTTGAAACAGTGGCAGAGGTGTTCTGCCAAGCAGGATGACAGCAGCATATTCACACTGAGGCTAGAACATTCTTAAAGCAAAATAGTCTTACACGAATTAAGGGAAAAAAAAAGCATTGTGGTGAAGGAAATTGGCTGAAGAAGTTTCATCTGAAAAAAGTGTTCTTTTATTTGAGAAAAAGTCCCTGATAGTGGTAGAAGAGAAAGGTGATGATAAACCTGAACCGAAGTTTAAATAGAAAACGTCAAAACTGAAGTGCAGCTGAAAAGAATTCAGGCAGGCTAACCAAACTAGAAACATGCTGACTCAAAAACAATTAAAAAACAGCATTTCTACAAACCAGACAAGAGATAGTCACAGAAACCTGCAGATGGAAAAGTTCAAGAGTCTTGGCATGTGTTAGAAAAATAAAATAACATGCTGTTTTGGTACAGCAGACACAATCTGATGAAATGGAACACATAAATCTGCTAAGGAAGGCTTTAAACAGAGACACCAAGTAAGCTATAATGGGGCAATTCACAGGTGTAATAATTCTAATATGAAATGTACCCTTAATTACAGAAGGAGGAAAAACAGACAAGGAGATCAGGTATGTTATACTGAGGAGATATTGATAGGATAGCTGGTTAAGGCTGGCTAATATATATGCTTCCCCAAAGTATGGACAGCCCATATTTAAAAAGCTATATGTGAACTGATAGCTTTTCATCAAGGTCCTGGGAGATTATAATTTGACAACTAGAAAAACAAATGCCACTGCAGGTTCAAGACAGAATTTGGTATAGTCAAGTTTTTCACAGCTTCCATCAAAATAAGCATATGGCAATAGATGTAGCTTATCTAGAAAATACCCCTTTTGGATAATTTTCTATTTATATAGACGCCAGAACTGTCTGACAAGAGACATGATATATATATATATATTATCCTGGGGTAAGCACACCTTGTCAAGTAAATCAATAGTTTGCCCTTAGCAGCAGTATCAGACTTTCATCTTCAGCACTCCTGATTTCAAAAGTGTGTTTGTGTGTGTGTGGGGGGGGGTTCTAGACAACAAAATTTCTGAGAATTTCAGCACATCTTTTTGAAGGGTTTAGGGTTTGAGGAATGGTATAAAAAAGAATTAATGGCACATTTTGGTCTTCTGTTGGAAAATCCAAGTAGTAGTAATGAAGAATGAGAAGACCTTAAAATAGTATTCAAGGAGGCAACAATTAACAAAACAAAGAGAATGTGGGAGGCGGATGAGAAGAAGTTTATGCATAGCATAGAAGAGGCCCAGACGATAGGAAGGAAACAGAGTAAAAGCAAGATGGATACCGTTTTCATGCCAAGAAACAGTTAAACAATCACATAGATAGAATGAGTGAATTCAGAGGAATGGCCATTGCTATTACCTACATTGAAAATACACCAAAACTGCAGAAGCATTCAATCCAGAGGTTAAGGCAACAAAAAGCTGAAAAAGGAATTTTAAAAGTGAATGATCATGAGTTATATATCATTGTTAGATACCCCAAAAGAATCTTGGCAAACCTTAAAGGTTGTTTACAAAAAATAGATAAGTAAGAAAATCATATACAGGGCATTAAAGAGAGGTTTCATGATTATCTGAGCAGTATAGATTTACTCATGTTATTAAGAATATAATCATAACAACTGTTATTTCTTTTTAATCAGGAAAAAGTGAAACATTATCTGGCTAAACCTTTGGCAGAAAATCACCTGATTAAAAAGATATGAAGAAAGGGAGGTCAGGGGATCCAACCATAATAAATGCAAGCAATAGTCTCAACAATCTTAAAGGAAAACTAAAATCTCATGAGTACAGATTAATCTAGAACAATCTCTTTTCTGAACCATATATGAAACCTTTATGGAGATATTATTAATTAGAATCTCTAAATTGATGCCATACTTAATAAATCTCAGTCCGTGCAGTTATCACTGGGAGACAAACTTTCAATAATACAATTAAAACAACTATGTTATCAGATGATGCAAAAGAAGGAGGAAAACCTTTGTCAGCTGTAAGCCAAAATGTAAAACTGTCATTTGGGCGGATGCATTGTGGTTACCTAAAAGAAGTAATGAAGATCTTTTTTACTGTTGTTTTGTCTTGTTTTGTTTTGTTTTGTTTTTTTCCAAAGGGATTATAAAGATTATTATACAATGACCCCACCTTAATATTCCAAAACGTGCATGCTGATTGGTCAGTGTGCACGTTGTAAATCAGAGTTATACTAATGGTAAAAGGTCCGGTCGCCCAGACTTTTTCCATTAGTATAACTCTTTTTTTACAAAAACGGAGAAAGCAAGATCTCCGTTGCTTTTTACACACTGTCACACTATGGTAAATGAGTTTAACATAGTGAGACAGCTTTAAAAAAAGTAACAGAGATCTTCCCTATCTCCGTTGCTTTTTTTAAAGGTGTCTTGCTATGTTAAATGGGTTTAACATAGCGAGACAGCTTTAAAAAAGCAACGGAGATTCTTCGTTGCTTTTTTTAAAGCTGCCTCGCTATGTTAAACTCCTTTAACATAACGAGCCACTTTGTAAAAAGCAACGGAGATCTTGCTTTCTCCGTTGCTTTTTTTAAAGCTGTCTCGCTATGCTAAACTCTTTTAACATAGCGAGACAGTTTGTAAAAAGCAACGGAGATCTTGCTTTCTCCGTTGCTTCTGCCCACAGCTCTAATGTACTACGTAAGCATACGCATGGCAGTACATCAGAACTGCCGCAGAATACCAGACAGCTGCGGAAGGGCATTATTTAAGAAAAGTAATTTTTTTTTTCTTAAATAATGTCATTGTATAATAGCAATAACCCACTTCTGGGTGTGGGTAATGCTGGATTTACCCATGGTTGTCTTTGTTTGGCCACTCGGGCTTCACCCTCGTGACCAAACCACACCAACCGTGGGTAAATCCAGCATTACCCACACCCAGGCATGGGTTATTGCTATAATGTTTGACATCTACAGAGATTCTTCTGCTGTGTATATTGTATTACACTCAGCTAACTCAAGTTAAGATGTCCACAGTCTGTCTGTTTCATGAATGTTTTTTTCAGACCTATTCTGGCTACAAAAATTAATGATATTAACACAAAAACATTGTCACTCAACCATCATTCTAGGCATGCCATGGTTGACTCTTGCTCATATTTTTGTGGACATACAAGTGCAAACAAAAATAGCATTCTGCTCAACCAGTTCAGTGCATACAAAAATCAGGAAGTCATGGGAGAAAGTGAAAGACAAGATCCTTGAGGAGGTCAATAAACGGAAAATAATGCTGATGGACTTAAGCCAGCGAGTACAAGCTATTAAAATGTTTCTGGTCCATTTGATAATATATGCAGGTCAAGCATTTCTCGAAACTTACGTTAATAAGTTTCAGTAAGACAAAGCCGGCGGTATTTGTTTGGAAGATAAGCATGCAAGAGTACAAACAAATCGCCCAAATAGTGAATCAACCAATAAAATGAACAAACGTTGAAAAACACGAGCCAAAGCACACTTCCAGTGGGTTTTTATTGTAGCTCCCCAAACTTAGCGCTTTCACCATCCACTAATGGCATCATCAGAGTTAGTGGAAACCATACACATACATAATTTATATACACATTAATTACTCAACCTCCAATAAAAAACACACATCATCATCTTAAAGATACATCCCCAAATAACACACTAGACCAGTGCTGTCATCACATAGCAAAATAAAATGACATTCATAAATATTCCTGACAAAATAAAAACTTTGTAGGGTGCATTTGAATATAAAAAACATTCTACGTTCATATAAAATATTGTGGTGTATAGTACAAATAAGTAACTGCCATATTTATACAATCACAGTTTATTAGCTCTTTGTTTCAAAACTGACCTTATAGATATATGGTCATTTAGACCAGGTAGAGAAATTGTGTTTAAGATAACCTGCCATTTATATTCCAAAAGTTCAACCTTAAGGTTGTCATCCCCTCCTCTCTCACTGGGAACAACCCTATCAATTACAAAAACTATAAATTTCTTGTAGTTTAAACAGGTAACACTATGCATATATAGGGCATTATGCAAATCTTTTACCCTAATAGCCCTAAGGTGTTCAGATATCCTGTCCTTCAATCTACGTGTGGTTTTCCCAACGTAAAATCCAGTACAGGTGGTGCAAGCTATTAAATATACCACCTTTTGGGTGTTGCAACTGCACCTACCTGGACATGATATACTCCTATTATACCCCGGGACAGTTACATAAGGCCCATCATTTATATATCTACAAAACTTACATGTCCCACATTACTACATCTTGGAACATGTATATGTGGGTCTATGTGATTCCAAAAACTCTTTTATATTTCTTTCCCTTGTAAAACCAACCTTGGGTGATTTCCTAAATCTTTCTTTAATTCCTTATCAAATGTTACATCCAAGGCTGTTCAAATAACTTCCATTAAATTGGATGTTTGATTATTGTATTGCAGAACTAAAGCTCTAGAATCAAAATTATTAGTTATTTCATCCAATCCAATATTATTTCCCCGCTAGTGTCTCTAAAGGAAGACGCATTATAACATTTGCATGGAAATGCCCCTATAAGTATGTCTATACCCCTTACAGGCTACAGAATCATTAACGGCACATGCTGGTGATGTTTGGAAGGAGAGACGGAGAAGTGGGAACATATTTTTGGGACTGATCTGAATGGGAGACCTGTAAGCAAATACTACAAAACATGATAAAGAATATTTTGGGTCAGTTTAACCTTGGAGAAAAAATGCTTTTGATTGGATTTAATTGGAAAAATGATCCACCTAAGCATCAAAAGGGATTAGTTAGCTTGCTTTTAACAGTGGCTAAAACACATGAGAGAAATTCATACTCATTACACAAACATGTTAAGGCTATCCTTACTGCCTGAAAATGAGCACAGAAAAGTCAAGATTCATGGAGGCAACTTACACTAACACATGGTGGCCACAAATAAAAATAAGCAAATGAACTCATAACAAGATATAAATGAGGAAGTATGTAACATAGCATATGGTAATGAAGAACTCTCTCTCCTATTTGCAATTCATAGTGAAAAATTTCTACTTTTCTTTGGTGTTCACATATAAATTATATAAAAAGGGTCTTGTTTATCCTACCTACTTTGCAGTCCATGAAAATGGTGTTATTTACTGCTAGTCTTCCTACTTCCCATTCTAAGCTGCTTGTCTTAGTACCTAAAACCAACTGCACCCAGCTTTGCTTACCGGCCAAGAAGGTTGAGATATAGCCACAGGATAATTCATTATAATTTTGATAATCAGAAGATAGTAGATAGGTATAGAGTGGACAGGGATATTAGAAGGTCTTAGTGAGTATATATGTATGACCCCCCATAAGGGTATTGGAGGAATGCGTGGACTTCTATCCTTGTGAATACTTGAGTCAGACTGGTGACACTTTAGGTATCTCACAGGCTTCTGCCTCAAGGATACTTCAGCAGTTCCTGGATGTACTGTTAGCACATGTGGATCAGTACATCTATTTCCTAGTGTCACCTTAGGACTGAGCCAGGATTATGTGTGCTATTTATGGGATGGCACATTTCTTTGAGGTACTTTGTGCACTAGATTGTACTCACATTACAATTAGAGCCCCATCTTGTCCACGGATGGAGTGGCACTGCAAGGGCTACCATTCCATTAATTGCCAGGTAGTGTGTGATGCATGGGGGTGAATCAGCAATGTCTCTGCCCAGCATCTTTCCAG
Source organism: Protopterus annectens (assembly GCF_019279795.1). Taxonomy (NCBI): domain Eukaryota; kingdom Metazoa; phylum Chordata; order Ceratodontiformes; family Protopteridae; genus Protopterus; species Protopterus annectens. The sequence continues at coordinate 1,063,107,036 of NC_056741.1, read as the reverse complement.
TGCACATAATTCCCATATCTGGCACACTAGCTCACTCTACTACCTCTTCCTGCATGGTAGGATGCCCAGTGGTCATTTGCTGGTGAGTGTAAAACTATTTTTTTCTCTTTTTTCCATTTTATTCAACTAGTTATTCATGGTAAAATTAATTGCTAAATACTAAACCACTTTGCCATTGCCAACCCCCCCCCCCTTCTATCCCTCTCTCCACCTCTCACTCTCTCTCTTTTTTTGTCTTTCAGGTAATGCTGGATATCTACCGGAGCCATGGCTCATGACACCAGTGAGAAATCCAAGAGAAGGTGCAGGAAAGACCTACAACACATCCCTCTCCCAGGCTTGTATTGTCCCTGAGAGGGTCTTTAGCCACCTGAAGAATCATTTTTAATGACTGGATGAGTCTGGGGGTGTCCTTTAGTATGACACAACAACTGCCTACAGGATGTTTACTGCATGTTGCATTTTGCACATGATCAGTCACTGGGCTGGTGGTGAAGTGACCCATGGTCACTGCAGCTCCTACTTCCAGTCTCACTATGACCAATGATAACCAGCTGACAGCAGTACTAAGGGATTCCACGAGGAAAGCTTATGCCACTTTACTGTACTTACTTTAGTATTTAGTTGTATATTGATTGTGTGATTTTTTTCCCCACAGAATTTGATTTAAGTTCTCTTTGAATTCCGTGGTAACTGGTTTGATTATTCTTTTCTTTTATAATTTTTTATTTGTTTGAAGCTGAATATGGATTCCTTAAATGAGTATGCCATTAATGATTTGCTAAAGCACAAATATCTTGTACAGTGCAATAAATGCTATGCATATTTAAAGGTAACACTGGTAATCTGTGTTCCTCATGTAAAAAGCTGGATGATTAGGTTATCATTATTAGTAGTAAATCTAGACTTACTGCTGATGATTGCATTTGGGCAATTGGCATGGTTTGGAGAACTGTTGTTACATATATTAATGACTGGACTGGTTAGATAAATAATGTTAGGCAAAGAGCAAATAGAACACATTTAGGAAAGGATGTGTCTATTATCTGTAAAGATCATTCAACCCCTATGAAACAAGACAATGGCCCTGACAGCTTTGGAATTCTGGATGCAAGTATTCAGCAATCTGAGGATTCAGAGTGTTTAGAAGGAAACAAAAAAAAAAAAGAAAGAATGGAAGACATTCACAACAAATAGCAAGGAAGAAAAAGAAACTGATTAACGTCTGTAATTTAAAGAGAATACATACTAAAATGACACTGCTTTGTAATATAACACACATATTACAAGGAATGATAACATTTCTATCAGAAAACCTTCAGTCTACAGAAAAAGGCATCATTTTTCCAAAAGAGTAGGTAGAAAAAAGAAGCAAGGGTTGGGTGAAAGGGAAAAAAATCAAAATTAAAGATGGAAAGATCGGAGAACATTACTGTAAGAAAAAAGAAGAGAAAGACAGATGTTGACTATATGGATCAAGCTATGGATGTACAAAGCCAGCTGGCTGAGAACTGCATGCTTGCAAATTTAATATGCAATTAAAAACAGTGGGATTAATAAGACTAATGGTGATGAATATTATTCCTTTGTAACAATTAATAGAGCAGATATAATTGTATTAGAAGTTGACGATTCTTCAGATGTGGTCAGAAAAGATATTCTTGTAATTGGATATTCTGTTAGCAGAAGAACTGATACTTGCATTTGCAGAGAGGATAATGAGCATCAAACAGTTTTATGCTTGCCAAGAGCAAAAACAGAATATGTAGAAGCCTTGAAATGCCTTAATGTATCGAAGTACAGATCTGTTTTTTTTATTCATATCGGTACAGATGATCTCATCTGCAAGGAACTCTTTGACTGCTAGTAGGGAATTTTTAGAGCTTGTACTGGTGTCAGGATGCATTTTTCAGAAATCTCATATAGAAAGGATAGTCAGGTCACCATGAATGAAAAGATTTCTGAAGTAAATACCTACATGGAAAACATGTCCCATTTTAAAAAATGGAAATGTGTAGAGCATCCAAGCCTACATTTGGGCACATGTTTTCAGACAGGATGACATGCATTTGTCAAGATCAGAGAAGAGACTTTTTGCAGCATATATTTTTCAATATTTGACAAACAGTAGGCATGATTTTTGCCAGGTCAAAAATTTAACAGTGCAAAGATAGCAACATTTGATGCATCTCTGATGGTTATTAATACTAGGAGCATTAATAATAACATTTTCTTTATTAGAACATTTTCTATGTTTCCACAAGACTGATGTTATTGTTTGTGAAACATGGTTAATGATCAATGACTGGAAACCAGTTCTGTCAGAGTATAAATGTTTTTACTGTAACAGACTTTCTAACATAAAAATCAGTTGGAGGTATTATGATAGGGATCAAAGACAGTTATGAGACCTGCGATTATTACATGTTCAGTGATAACGCCAATACTATAGACTGTGTAACTGTGACAACAGAGACAACCCTGGAACATATAACAATTGTTGGAATGTATAGACTATCAAAGTCAAGTACTGATGACCTAGATGAATTCACACATTTCTTGTATGAAACAGGAGGGAAGAATGATATTAGTTGGGGACTTAAATTGACCAGACACAGATTGGAATAATACTGATTCAACAACATTAGTAAACAAATTAGTCACAACTTATCTTCAGGAACAACAATTGTTTAAGTTTATAAAAAAAAAAACCTACATTGTTTGTGTCCTAAATAAATTACTGCTACTTCAAGTCAAATTTTACTACTGTTGATGTGCAGTGATAATGAGGTTATAAAGGTTAATTTGTTGCTAGATAACTCTGCCAAACTGAAATCTACACCAATGCATAGAAGATTAATTACAGATTATATGGAAGCAAAATAGTCACTATGTAAAACTAATTGGAGTGATGTGTTCAGTGGAAAAAAAACTGCAACTGGAATGTGGAAAGTTTTGAAAGAGAAATTGTTTGAGTTCAAAAAAATCCACAAAATGTTCATCATCAGGATCTAGGCATACAACATCAGGGGGATATATTTCCATAAGAACAAGATACCTGATTAAGGTGAGAGACAAAAAATATAAAAACTGGAAGACAGATCAAACTACAACTTTGAAAACTGAAATAAACAAGCTGGACAAACAAATTAAGCATGTTGCGAGACAAGATCAAGAAACAGTTGAAGAAAATTTATATTAAGATATTGAGCATAATAGGAAACCTTGTTTTAGATACATAAGACGTAGAAGGAGTAAAGACATATAAATTGATAAACTGTGTGTAGATGCTAAAAAGTATTCTTCTACCTAACAGATTAGAAATATATTTACAAAATCTTATGCAAAACAGTTTGGGGTGATAAGTTGTCCTAGCGACATCCAAGTAACCTCAGATAATGGAATCAAATTAGATTATATTGAAAAAGAACTGTGCAAACTGGATCCAAACAAAGCACAGAGAGGAGACGGAATTAGTAACAATGACCTGAGAACACTTCAGCAAGAAGTTACAGTACCATTATATCTATTAGTTACTAGGTCATATAAATATGGGGAGATTCATCAAGACTGGATACATGCACTTATTAAACTTGTCTTTATGAGAAAAGGGAGTTGGACAAGCCCAGAGTCATATAGACCCCCTTAAGTCTACTTTCATGTTGTGGAAAAATAATGGAGAAGGTAATATAGGATAAGTTATTGTCAGAATTGGATACGCTGGGACTTGAAACCACATATCAGCATGCATATGTTGAAAATTGATCTATTACCACCTGTAACATGATGTTCTATAATAATATAATAACACCTATGAATGAAAAATTGTGCCATGATGTAATTTATATAGATTTAACTTCAGTATTTCACAGGATCATACACAAAACACTGATCAATAAATTAGAACAACTAGGTATTGATGTACTCTTGAGAAGAATGGATAGCTGCACAGCTTACAAATAAGACAAGTCATGTATGATACAGCAATTGGACAGGTGAAATTCTTGGTTACAGTCAGGGTGTCCCACAGGCCTCTGTCCTAGGCCCTTACTTATTTAGATTGAATCTTTCAGACGTAGTTTTTTCATCTGAAGTGTTTTACAGTCGACATGCAGATTACCTGAAATTGGGTAAGCTGTAGACATTGCCAACATACTGGCTGACAGGTTCAGTGCAAACTTCTCCCCCCCTCCCCCCCAAAAGGAGAGATATCTATACCAAACGATTGCAGCCCCCCAAACATCTCCAGCGCCCAAGTGAGAACTGCTCTCTCCAAAGCAAAAAACAGCATCCATGGGACCTGATGGTGTCCCCGGCTGTGTGCTCCACGAACTCAATGAGGAATTAAACCCACAGCTAGGACAGCTGTTTAATCAAAGTCTTACCTCTGGATACTTACCCAGGGAGTGGCGCACTGCAACTGTGGTCCCACTTCACAAAGGCGGTGCCTCCACCGACCCTGGAAATTACCGGCCCATTAGCTTGACAAGCCTTATCTGCAAAGCCATGGAGAGGATCATAATGGACCTCATAAATAAAGACATAGGGAATTTGCAGATTTTGGATCCAACCCAGTTTGGCTTTGTCAAAGGCAGATCATGCCTTTTAAACTTGGTTGACTTTTTCAAAACAGTCACCAAAGCCATTGATGAGGGAAAGGCAGTCCATACAGCCTACCTCGATCTGGCTAAGGCCTTCGGTACAATACCCCACTCGGGTATCATTGAAAAACTCATCAGCTTAAATGTTAACCCATACATCACAAGATGGGTTGCAAACTGGCTGAGTGACAGAACCCACAGGGTCAGAGTTGCTGGCGCCATGTCAGACTCAAAGCCTGTCACAAGTGGTGTCCCAAAGGGCTCAGTCCTGGGCCCACTCTTGTTTGGCATCTACTTTTCCGAAGTACAAGCAAACACAGGAGGGTTATGGCTGACAAAGTTTGCAGATGACTGCAAACTGGGCCATAGTAGAAAACACATCTGACACAGATATCCTTCAGAAGGGTCTCACAGAAACGGATAACTGGTGCCAGAGCCACGGCCTAAAGTTAAATGCCAAAAAATGCATAGTCATACCCTTCGGGAAAAACAAGGTTACCCCTAGCTACCAAATAGGTGGCAATCCACTGAGCACAGAAGAAGTTATCAGGGACCTGGGGACCCAGGTTGATAGTAGTCTGTCATTCGACACCCATGTAGCTAAAGTAGTTAGGAAGACCTTCTACATTGCCCACCTTATCATGAAGGGATTCTCATCTAGATCAAGGGAGGTCATAATCTCCTTTACTCATCACTCATCAGACCAATGATTGAGTACAATGCTCCATTCGGAATGTATCTGACCCGACACTTGCAGCAGCTGGAGAGGCCACAAAAGTTCCTCACCAAAAGGATAAAGGGTCTCAAAATCTGTCCTATGCTGCCCGACTGAAAGAACTCCAGCTCTATTCAGTCGCTACCGCTTGCTCAGAGGTGACCTTTGCCTAACATACAAGGCCATGTCAAACCCAGATTTGATGAATATGCTTCACCTCAAAAATCTAGATCCATCAGAGCCACAAGGGGAGACTTAAACCTCGACACGGCTATTAATAGGACGTGCTGGAGGGATAGATTCATCACCCAAAGACTCCCTATGCTGTGGAACAAAATCCCAGTACATGTGAGGCAGAGCACCTCGCTGGCCTTGTTCAAGAGAAATCTTGACCAATGGATGGGAGATCGCAGATATACCCCAGGGATTACCTCAGTGTCACTGCTCGACAGAGGCACAGCAAAATAATGGGTATAGTTCCCCATACTAAAGGGGTGGCGTAAGCCACAAAACGATGGGCTAGGCTTGTAAATGCCCTCGGGCAGATAGCCTAGTATGAACCTATGAACCTATGAACCTATGTGTTATAGATAAAGCATATCTGCAAAAGAACTTGACTAAATTGATCATTTGGGCACATGATAATAATATGCTGATAAATACATCAAAAAAACTAAGCATATGTGATTTAGGAGACATAACTTGAAAGGTGAATATTTAGTATAGCACACAGTGATTGAAACTGTAGATTCATTTAAGGACCTGGGTATACATGGGTAGATCCAACTTTGAGTTTTTCTAATTATATCAACCAATTGGTTAACAGTCGTTATAGAACTATAGGTTGAATAAAAAGCTTTATAAAGTCTAGGAAATCAGAAATGATGAAGTCATTGTTAATTACATTAGACCCAAACTTGAGTATGGAATAACAATATGGAAATCTTATAAGAAAACAAGTATGAGTAAACTAAAAAGAGTAAAGCGGAACTATACCAAGGGCATCCATAGATGTGAAAATCTAAGTTATTATGAAAGACTAAAATATTTAGACTTGTAAAGTGTCTCTTATACATATCTAAGAGGAGAGCTTATTCAAGTATATAGGGAATTTAAAGACAACTATCTCTGGGAATATTTGGAGTTATCAAAAAGTACTAGAGAATCATCAGACAACCTATGTAGAAGATATGTATGGGGTCTAAATGGACAGCTGACAAATCGGCAAACAAAGGAGAGTAGTATTGCTGGAATTGAATTCATCCTCAAGTCTTGGTGAGTACCTTCATAAGGTGGAGCCTATTTTGCACAAAATCTCACCAAGACGACACTGATATATAGACTGTATTTTATATAACATATATCATGGACAGTAGTAGGTTGAAAAATAAAAAAGATAGCTGGGTGCAAAAGACCCAGGATAAAAAAGTGCCCAATCCTAGTAGGCACGGCAGTGTCAGGAATGGAAAAAAATGACAGTGTGGAATCCTCAAAACATGGAAACATTTCTACAATGGGGTCAGGCCAGGCCCAGGGGAAGGATGGCCTCCCTGTTGTAGAAGGAAATACTAGTCCACAAAAATCACAAAAATTGATAGGCCAGAAAAAAGCCATAAATGTAACAGAGTGGACTATTGAGGATAAGAAAGAAATTATGTATTGTTATTATTATGCAAGAAGCCCAGAATTTTCAGACAGTAGATACACAAAAAGATTAAGACAGCAATTAGAGGAAAGAAAAATATTTGTAAAAGAGAAACTGTCAGAAGCTTCAAATAAAAAATTGTGTTCATTGATACAACAGATTTGTAAAAAAAACATTGTATAGACCAAGAAATCTTGGGCTATTTGGAAAAAGAAGAGACTGAGGAAGTGTGAAAATATAAAGAACAAAATCTACAGATTTTTAAAAGGTATAAAAAAGAAATATGGATGTGGAAAAGAAAGAAAGATCTGATATGGTGCAATATTTATACAAGGGAAAAAACAAATTAATCAGTACAAAAAAGCAGCCCCAAAGATATTCAAAGAAAAATACAGGCAAAGGCATCCATCCAGTTCACAATACAAAAAAAATAAGATCAAAAAGAGAGAATGTAGAACATAAGACTAGTAAAGGAGAAGTTTAAAAACATAGAAGCTAAGGTTATGGAATACCTGTGAAGTGAAGGAGTTGGTGTAGAAGGTCTAACACAGGTTATCACAGCATGATGGAACAAGGAGAAGCAGCAGGAGACATCTGAAGAATAAATATGGACATGGGAAAGAGTAAGAGATTTAATATGGTGCAATATCTATGCAAAAAAACGAATCAATACAAAAGGAGCAGCACCAAAGATATTTGAAGAGAAATACAGGCAAAAGCACCTGGATATTGAAACTTTTACAATACAAAAAATAAGAAAACAACAAGGAAAAGTAGAAAAGAGGATTAGTAATGGAGAAGTTAAAGAAATAGAAACTGAGGTTATGGATTACCTGCGAATTGAAGGATTTAGTGTAGAAAATCTAATTTTGATAACATCACAGCAGGATAGAGCAATGGATCCCCAATTTAAGGAGAAACCAGTGGAGCAGGAAACATCTGATCAGTTGCCATATGAAGATACTTTGGAGCCTTGGATAGAAAACCAGTACAAAAGTTCAGTTGGAGTTGCACAGCAGGGGAAGGAACAGGAAACCTGGCAACTCTGACACAGTCAGTATTGTCGAGTGATAGGCCAGTGAGTTCCCATATGAAAGCGCATCAGATGACACAGGGTGAAATTGAAGAGAATGTGATGCAGGAACATGATCTGGAACTTTCTGTAGAATGCCTGCAGGAAATGGAGAACAAACAATGTGTTCTCAATTTAGAAGACAATGATCTAAGAGAAGAGTTGCTTGAATTAATAGAGATGGACAGATATATTAAAATCAGTGAAAGAAACAAACTACAGAAAGTCAATATAACCCCAAAAGTTAGAAGTTTCATAAAACAAATTAAAACAGTAGTTAGGACTGTTCATATACATTCATGCAATATAACAGAAGTAAATAATATATATTACTGTGCTGCTAAATTAATAACAGATAAAGTCTTGCCACAAAAACGTACGGCAGTAAGGGAATGGAAAGGGAGAATTCAAATGCCATCATGGAAATACTGAATAGTAAAAACTATAAAGCAATTAAGACAAGAGGTGTCACTATTAGAAGAGTATAGAAGAGGGAACAGATCAACAAAATACTCAGAAAGATAGACGTGATAAAAGCAATGCAAAGTATCAGAATAGAATCAGGATCTATCATGCACTATCGCAAATAAACTAAAAATGTCAGCACAGGCAGAAGAACTTAGAAGATATGTAGATAAATATAAAGGAAAAGTACAAAATAAGCAATTTATTGATTACCCAAAAAAGTTTAATAGCGAATTAGGAAACAGGGCAAAAGGAACTGCAACACCACAAAAAAAGAAGAAAGAGATACATTTTGGAGAAATATCTATGAAGATCCTGCAGAATATAACAAAGAAGGTAAATGGATATAAGAAGTAAAAGAAAGAATAAGAAGTTGGAATATACAGGATATGAAATCGGATGAAGTTACAGCCAGAGAGATTGAAACAAAGTTAAGAAAAGCTCCTAATTGGAAAACCCCAAGCCCAGATGCAGTACCTAACTTCTGGCTAAAAGTATTAACATATTTGCATGAAGATTTAGCCGTGAGTAAACAACAATTTGCAAGCACACCACGAACACACACTAACCTGGTTAACAACAGGAAAACCAATGCTCCTACTTAAGACTGAACCTGCAAGCTATCCTATAAACTATAGAACAAAAGCTTGCCTTCCGACAATGTATAAACAATAGTCATTTAGAAAAAAACTCAATCATGGCAATAGAACAAAAAGGTACATTTGATGTTAAATAAACTTATAATGGAGAACTGTAAAATAGGGAAGAATCTAAGTATGCCATGGATAGATTACAAAAAAGAATTTGATAGTATCCCACATTCATGGATAAAAGAGTGTTTAAAAATGTATAGATACACCCCACTCTGATCGCTTACATTACAGCGACCATGAAACAGTGGCAAACCACTTTGCAGTTAAGCCATGATAAAGTGCAAATTATCATTTCCGGGATAAAAATCCAAAGGGGGATATTTCAAGGTGACTCTCTGTCACTGCTGTTTGTCTTGCCATTAATCCATTAAGCTGTCTATTTAGCAGATTAGGTCATGGCTACAGTTTGGCTCCCAGAAAACAACAACATGTAAAGATTTCTCATCTTTTTGTGGGCAATTTAAAACTGTATAATTCATCAGATGAGGAACTGAAAGCACAACTGCAAGTGGTCAAATGTTTTTCAGATGATATAAGAATATCATTTGGTCTTGATAAATGTGCAAAAACAAACTTTAAAGCAGGAAAGCTGCAGCACCAAAAAAACATCAGTTTGGGACAGGAATGTGATATAAAAGAACTTGAGCAAGAGAGAGTATATAAATATTTGGGAACTGAATGATCAACAATAAAACATGAACAAATGTGAATAAAACTTAGTAAGGAGTATTTTAGAAGACTTAAATTAATACTGAAAACAGCATTAACATCTATGAACAAAGTCCAAGCTATAAATTAATTTGCTTTTCCTGTCCTAACTTACAGTTTTGGAGTGATTGACTGGCCCCTAAAGGTGTTGGATAGGTTGGACAGGAAAACAAGAAGGATGCTTCATGCTCATCAAATGATTTATAAAAATCAGTGCATACCAAGACTATATATTCCCCATTCTGAAGGAGGTATGGGCCTCCTTGAATTTTATTACATGTATAGATCTGCAGTTGTAGGACTTCATGCATATTTGCTGACCTCACAAAACCCAAATGTAGAGAAAGTTTTAAAACATGAGAATAAGTCCAAGATGACTTCCTTGCTTAGTTTAACAGAAACATACTAAGCTGGAATGGAAATCAAATCAGAAGTAGATTAAGCTCATGCAGCAACTGAATATGCCAAAACCAAAAGAAAAAGACAAAGGATCAGATGAGAAGGGAAGAAATGTGAAAAAAGCATAAATATAGTTGCAAGTATAGAAAACTCTTGGAACAACTTCATGTTGATCAAGATCGAACACAGGAATGGTTAAGGAGAGGCGAATTTAAACCAAAAGACGAAAGGTTAATATTGGCAGCCCAAGACAGTGGACAGCATACACGTTGGTTCACAAAGTCCATTGAACATCTGGGAGAAACAGACAAATGCAGGTTTTGTAAAACAGTCGCACATCTTGTTGCTGGTTGTGATATACTAATGGCAGAAGGACTGTATACTGAAAGGCATAATAATGTGGCAAGACTGTTGCACTGGGAATTGTGCAAACATTATAATGTTGAATTATATAAAAAACACTGGAAACATGAGCCACAGAGCATTATAGAAAATGATGGCGTTTATATCACATGGGATCACCCATTACCAACAGTTCAAAAAATAGATGCGAGAAAACCAGATATAATAGTCCAGGAAAGGAAGACAAAAGTAGCATTGATCATTGAAATTGTCACACCCAGTGACTACAGTGTCTTACGTACAGACAGACACAAAGTCATAAAATACCAGGATTTGCAGGCAGAAATGACGGCAATGTGGAAGGATACCCAGACAGTTCCAATGGAAGTAGGAGAAACGGATCTTTATAAAAAAGAATTTACAATCATACTTAGATAGCTTACCGATACTTGTAACTCCATACAAATTGCAGAAGGAGTCATTACTGGGTACATTGCAGGTGCTGTGAAGAGCACCTCTGGCTAACATCCAAGACTGAAATAATACTAATTTCATGAACTTTAATCATACTTTGAATTAAGAATGCGATCCATTCCTGTTATGGCATTAGAAATCCCTGGAGAAATTAAAAAAGATTCTATAGAAATGAGAAGTGTACTAACTGGTTCTCTGAGAGAGCAGCTGATGCATGGAACAGATTACCAAATTACATTAAAGCCAGTAATAGACATTTTTTAGTACAGCCTGGACACTTATTATGGGAACAAGTGTTTTGGTATATTGGCAGGCTAGAAGGGCATTAATGCCCATGCTTGAAATATCTGTATATATGTATGTATGCACCGTATACAGGTCTGTAGGTAAAGAGATGGCATCTAGTCCAAAACTGTGTACCATGGCATTCAGGTTATTGCTTCCTTTATTGTGAAAAACACATAGAATATAACTGATGCATGCAGCAATATCTATGGGCTATATTGTGTGGTGTATGGTCTACTGTCACTGTTCATCTGACATTCATTTTCATCTTTAAATAATATTAATTATTTCAGAACAGTTACTTATGTTATCATTTGTAAAACTCATGCCCGAGTGCCCGCTGTCTCCTGTTCAGTGATATTATAATCATACAAGTAATAATCATAAATTTTAACTGTTTTGCACAACAAATTTGAGTGATGCAGGTTACCTAAGTATGCATGTACTGAATGTCTCCTAGTCAACTTATTAGTAAAAACTGTTACTGAAGTATTTAACATGAGTTCATACCTTGCATTTGAATTAAAACGTATCATATTGTTTTATTATTATTATTATAATTATGATTACTTTATTGTTGTTATTATTGATATTACTATTATGCAATGTTTTCTCAGTTAGAAGTAAGTTGTTTGTTGAGGTATTGCACAGATATCTTCCCCAGACCAGGCTGATCTCCCATTTCACTCTCTCTCTCTCTCTCTCACTCTCTCTCTCTCTCAGTCTCCCCTTCTGTTCCTCCTTCCTATAAACCAGTTACTTGTATTTCCAGTAATATTGTTTTTTTCTATTTATAAACATATCCAGTGATCTCCTTGTCACAATGGATCTATAACTTGTAGTTCTTGTAACACTATATTTCTGTTTTATAAAGTCCGTACATATCAGTCTGTAACTGGAGCTTCTCTCCTCTAGTAATATTGTGTTTTTCTGATTCTAAAAATATCCAGGCATCTCCGTATCACAATGTACCTATAACTTGTATTTCTTGTAATATTGTATTTCTTATTTTTATAAAGTTTGTATATCTCTGTTTTTATAAAGTTTGTATATATCAGTCCATAACTGGAGCTTTTCTCCCCAGGCCTTCACTAAAAATGGGTTCTTTTTGACCCAGTTGGACCTTTTCAGTAAACAAATGTCAAACAAATAAATAGATTATTTTATTTTGTCATACACAATAATTTGCAGCCTCAAAGACAACAAATACAATCACTTGTGCAGTGATGAGGGTGAAGTGGCAGCAGTATTTCTTTACATGGCTGGATACTCATTTAAACTGTAATTTTCTTATTAGTGTTTCCATGAAAACTTGTGTATAACTACTTCTAAGTTGTAGGTAACTGTGAACTTTAATAATATCAGTGTATACATTATTAATGATGTTAATCTCTGCAATCTTATGTTATGGCATACACTTTTCTCTCCACAGTTCCATGAGGTTTTAAGCAGTACCATTACAGGAATAAAAGGCATATAGTGGCAAACTATTCTAATCCACCCCCTTTTTTAATACATTATTCTCCTTTGAGTTAATCATTCATCTATGTTTGAGAAGGTCATATTGTAAGTAACAGAAATATCACACTTGATTCACAGCAGGTCAAGAACAAATGTGCCCTTAAAGATAAGTTAGGTGATTTTGAAGAAGGACTATCATGAGAGCTAGATGGTGAGTTGGTCTGATGTCATGACCTACTTGATGCAGGTGATCCTGGAAACACTGATCTGACAGTGTTGTGGGACTGTAATTGGGATGTCGAATGAGAGGTTCTGATCGGTATAGATGAAAATTGATGTGGCCTGCAAGAAATCTGTTGTGCTTGTTCTCTTTGACAAATTACAGTAATTTCTTGAAAAGCACTTGTCATCTCATGTAATCTACACCTTCATGTCCTTACAGTACCCCATCCTCTTCCCCTTCCAAGAGTGACTCCTACTTGAGTCTGGTAAGTCTTAACTACTGTATGAATGGAGGTGGTCAAAGATGATTGGTGTGCCACCATACTATGCATCATTGTGATCATGGCATTATCCATACTCTGCATCATTTCCAAGTACTGCTGGAAATCCTCACATATATCCTGAAGGACTCTGACCATTTCCAGATGACTCTGTGGCAGTGCTCTGAGACCTAACAATCTCACGGCACATTTCCTGCTGGGCAGCCAATACTTTCCTGGGTAGCTGTAACAACTTCCTGTACCTGGCTCCCCTTTTTAAAGGTGTCACTGTGGACACTGCAATCTCTGAACGTCTGCCATAATCCGGAAAGTGTTTATCAGGGTTTGGAGGTGCTGGTGTAGAAGTCCATGGGTTTTCTCCATGTATAAGCATGAGTGTGATGTGAGCATGTACTTGACTTTGTGATGCAGTGTCACTTCCTGTAGAGTTACTAATATGTGTGGTGTGAGATCCTGGCATTTAACTTCTGGACTGCTTGCCACTTTCCTCAGGCTGCCTCATAAATATAACTATGCCGTCATTATCATCATCATCTTCAACAGCCATTCTGCTACCGATAGCCTCCAAATTTATTGGCATTGTGGAACTGTTGTGTCTGCTGCTGACCTTGTAAAAAACGGTTCAAAAACATTACCAATAAATTAATAACATACAGTACTGTCTGTTTAGTAAGGAAGTTTGGGGGAAACTTTCTATGCACACTGTTTTCATTGTCATTCTGCATAGATCTGGAAGGTTTCAGCTATTAATAGCAATAATCACTTGTTTAATGTAATCATTCCATGTCAGCATTGAATTCTCTATATAAATATATGTTACTGTTTTTAACCAACATTCCTGAGCAGATGTATGTTGCTGTTACAGATGTTTGTAATAGCCAATGTCCACATCACCTCTGATTATTCCATGGCCATCATCTTCTATATCATAGCCATTCCTGTGGATACAGAGGAGGTATTCCTAATCTGGTGGTTTAATGAATAGTTTTTGAAGCCCCCCCATACTGGTATGTGCAAGTGCATTCTGCCTCACTTGCTTCTAGCATGTCATACCATATCATTTACCCTCTTCCTGCACTGTGTTAATGTGTGATCTCTTCAACCCACTACATTCTGCTATTGATATCCTCCAATGTTAGTGGTGCAATTGAGCTGTTTGTTTCTGATGCTGACATTGTAAAAAACTATTTGAAAATATTATTCTTAATGAAATAGCATGCACTACTATATGCTTATTACCATGGTATGGGGACACTTACCACGCACACTGCCTTTCTTACTATTTTATGCTGATGTAAAAAGTTCACCTAGTAATAGTAATTGTCATTTGTTTACTGTAATCATTCATTGTCGGTATTCAATTCTCTAGATGTGTTACTGTTTTTAAACCTTAAAGAGCAGACAAGTGTTGCGGCAGATGTTGGTAAATGACAGCCTGTGAGATTCTCAACATGTCCACAGTCTGTGTCTGGAAGATTCACCTCTGATTACTCCAGTGCCATCATCATCATCTGTGTTGTAGTTTTCTATATCTGGAAGATGAATAAATATAAGACAAAAACAAACAGCCCTTAGTGTAAGTAGAAGCACAGGCTGTACCATGTGTCTTAGCATGGATGACTGCCATTGTAAGTTAATTAAAGCCTGTGAGTGTAGCTGTCAATCTGGGACAATTTTTCCTATTAGGAGGAGTAAACTTCATTATTTGAAGATGTACATAGTTTTGAGCATTTGTATTAAGTAAATAGGTTATGGGGTATTCTGGGGATGTATATGTTTTTGCTTGAGGGTTTTCATTAAAACAAAAACTCTTGTAAGATGTGACATGGGTATAAATGGATATGAAAAGAAATAACTGTATAAAAGATCAACCAGCCAAACATTAGTGCATGCATGTAACAAAAAAAAAAAAAATCTGAAATCAGACCTTTAAAAAAAAGCTGTTGCACTTAACAGGTGAGAATAATAACTTCTTATCATAATGGCAACACTGTCCATATTATATTATAATGTGAATGGTCTCACAAGTATATACAAAAAAGAAAGAGTAGTGAACTATATTAAGTAATGCAGAGTACAAATAGTTATGCTACTGCAGATACATTTGAAAAGAAGTGAGCACATGACTTTAATAAAGAAAGAATTTTAGGATGGTTATGCAGTGAAATATCTGGGACAAAGGAAAAGGGGTGTACTCATATTAATTGCTAGAGGAGCTCCAGTGGTGATAGAAGAGGAAAAAAGATAATAATGGTAGATTAGTTGTAGTGAGGGGCTACTGGCAAGGGAGGAAGATTATGCTGGCATGTATTTATATTCCCCCTAAAACTGCTACAATGCAGCTTAATAAAATTCTGGAGGAATAATCAGCTTTCAGCAGGAAATATTACTAATAGCTGGGGACTGGAATTTGATTTGCAGCAGTGAGAATGTATCTGGGGGCCTTGAAGGGAAAATATAAAAAAGAAGGTAATTTCTGAAGAAGTTTATGAAAATATTTGGTTTGGAAGATGTGAGTTCAGTAGTAGGAGCTTGGAGCAAATTTACATATTATTCCCCAAGGGACAAAACTGGGCTAGGCTTGACAAAAATTATATTTCATAGGAGCATGTGCATTTAATTGAAAGTTTTGATACACATTCAATAACTATTTCAGATCACTCGCCAATAATAACTAAAACAAAAATGCAGGGTAATGAAATAAAAATGAGACACTAGAGCTTCCCCTTATCTGTTAAATAGAGAGGAATTTATGTAATGAGTATTGGATACTATTTGGGAGTTATTAAGGAAGACAGAAATTTCTTTAGAAAATATAGCTGTGGAGTGAAATAAAATGAAAGTGGAGTTTAAAAATAGGATAGAAATAAATGTAAAAGAGATATGGTTAAGAAGTAACAAGAATTATTTAGAGGAACTAACAAAAATTAAAACATTGCACAAGAAAAGGAATGTCACAGAACAAGATAAGGTGCAACTGCAGAGCACTAAACAAATTAGGGATTACCTGGATAGTATGCATGAGTTCAGAAACATTGATGTTAAGCAGCTGTTTTTTGATAATAACTCCAGAGCATGAAAACTTTTAGTACAACAGCTCAGGAAAGTAGAAAGGGGTGTTGTCAAGCATGGGGAGCATGTAACAAAGAAAATAACCAGAGATCCTATTTAGGTGTTAGAAATATTTTGGAAATTTTATGAAAAATCTGTATAAAGCAGACAAATGTAGAAATGAAGAAAAACTACTAATGGAAATATTTATGGAAGAATTAAATATGCAAAGGTTAGGCTCAATTATTAACACTTAGGATGGGAGGAGATGAGATAAAATGGTGTTGTATGTTCTACAGGAAAATCTCGAGAGAGAGAGAGAGAAGGAGTAGCTAAAATTTCATGTGCCACAAAGAATTATGATTGGTTCTCTCTGATCATAATTAAATAGTTATGCATCTTCAAAATGGATGTCAGAATTCACCACTTGAATTTTGCTCTTAAGATTAATTTCTTGACATCCATTTCTTGAAGATATAACAAGCTGGGTTATGATTAGACATACAGTCATAATTCTCACTACTGATGTTGAGATATGATGAAAATTATTGAAAATGGGCTTGGTAGTTACAGCTATGGTACAAGAGAAGCCGAATGAGGGAAAAGAAGGATAGATGTGAAATGAACATAGATGTGAGGGGAGGTTAATGTAGGTATTCATCTATAATGAGTAAGGCTGTATCTCAAACTGTATGTAGTTTTGTTACAGGTAGGGCTGACATAATTAACAGTAGCCATATGCTGCAAATGTGAAATGTATTTACATATGTGTGTATTTATTTATTCACTTTTTATATTTAATAATATTAAAATGCCAAAGCCTAAGACATTGTACACTGAAAATATGAGCAATGTGAATTAGGCAATTCAACAGTCTGCAGAGGGTGAACACAGTAAAAGCTTATTCTCTGCAGGAGGTTGTAAATTCAGTATGAGCAGTACTAGATCTGGTTTCTCACTAAATATTTTTTTTTTATTATTTCAAATAAGATGTCTTAAACATTACATGAAATAAAGATAAATAACATATTTACAATTCTAAAACATTACTAACTTCAAACCATTATATAACTATTTACATTGGTGTCTATGCAAATAACATTGAAATTCTATATTATATAAAGTTAGAAACATAAGATGATATATCTTCTTCGATATTTTCAAGTATTTCCAGTACTTTCATCCAAGAGTAATAGTAAGAAGTAGATCTTTTAGTTCTGTTCTTCACTGTTAATATTTCCATGTGAGCAACTGTTGTTGTTAAAGTCTCAAATTCCTTGAACGTAGGAAGCCTCATTTTCCAGTGTATAGTTATGATTTTACGTGAAATTGCCAATAGTGACCATAGAATTTTAGTGTCTTTTTTGGTACACAGTTTGGAATAGGAGAGTTGAATAAAATTAAAGACTTTGTTAATTGAAAATTATCATTATAAACAGTCTGAAAAAAAAAATTAATGGATTTCCAGTACATATTGAGACATATACATTCATAAAAAACATGCTGCCAATCTGCTTTTATCTTGGTATGGCATCTCCAACATTGATCTTCAATAGAATACATTTTGGCTAACCTATATGGTGTATAGAAACTTCTATGTAGATATCTCCAAGTGAATAATTGCCAGTATTTTGATAATGTAGAAAATTTGGAAGATTTTAGAATATTACTTTTTCTTCTTCAACTGGAGGATGGTTGTTTATTAAAGTATAATAATCCCAGTATGATTTTTCATGATAGTTTTTGTTTTTAACAATTTTATAGATATTAGACAAATAACCTGTACCCTGATAAGGCTGTTTTGTGATAGGAATAAGGTATTCAATGAGTTTTGGAGCTTCATGTCTAACTGAAGGTTGCATTTGTTCTATTTTATTTATAAGAAAATGCCTTAGATTTTGTAAAACAGCCAATTGTCTTTATTTATATTATAATTATAAGTTATCTGTTCCTTTGTTAGAATTTTCCCTTTCTCTATAAGTTGATGCCAAAAGAGTAATGTTTCTTCTTTAAGTATATTTATTTTAGATATTTGGAATGTATCTAGAATATTTGGTGTAAAAGCTATAGGAAAATAAGAAAAATCCAAGAATTAATATTTGGTATTTTGTTTATATATGTTCTGAACACTGAAAGTGTAGAGCTTACATAGTTTGATGGCAATTTATTAATATTATTTCTTTTCCTAAAAATAATCTTTAACATCCATATAAGGGGTGATGATATTACTGTTAAGTTGTCTTGTATGTGATTATAATTGATTTCTATGTAAATCTGCTCATGGGCTTGTTTCCATATAGGTGTGTATGAATTATTTAACCATAGTGTTATGTTTTTAATAACAGATGAGGTAATATATAAATCAATATCCGTAAATTAATTCCACCATCTTCCCAATCTGGCAAATGTTTATTTAAGGCTATACGGGTTTATTTGGAAACCATAGAAAATTTAAAATTAGTTTATTGTATCTTTGAATAATATATTTGGGAGGTGGCAATGAAAAATTTTGTATTAAGTATAATATTTTGGGAAATATGTTTATTTTAATAAGATATAATCTGTCTGCTGTTGAAAAGATATATTTATTCCAGTAACCAATTGTTTGTTCTATTTTGTCTAGTATTTTATTATAGTTAAATATTAGAGAATCTGTTAATTCATTGAGTAGATTTATTCCCAGATATAATAATTTACTTTCTGTTACTATATATTTGGAAAATCTTTTGTTTATATTATTTTTTTTTACAATTACAGGGCATAATTTTAGTTTTGTTTTCATTAAATTTTAAGCCTGAAATATTTTGAAATTTATTCATGGAGTTAAATAGAGCATTCAAAGACTCATTTGCATCTGAGAGAGTTAATAGTATGTCATCAGCAAAGAGTTGGATTTTAAGGTTTAACATTTTATTAATACAAATGCCCTTTATGTTATTGTTTGATCTGATCTGATTTGCAAAGGGTTCTATGAGTAATGCAAATAACAATGGTGATAAAGGGCAACCTTGTTTAGTTCCCTTTTTATTGTTATAGGGCCTGATCTATATGATCCCAGTTTAACATATGCAGTAGATTTTTCATATAGTATTTGGATAAGATTATTAAAATTAGAAGGAAAGTTATATTCTTTTAAAACTAGTGAAAGAAAGTTCCAGTTAACGAATCAAAAGCTTTATTAATATCTAATGAGATTACATTTAAATTTAGGACTTTATGTTTGCTATAATCTATTAATGTTAGTATTCTTTTAATATTATCTGAAGTATTTCTTCCTTTAATAAAACCTGTTTGATCTTTGTGAATTAAGAAAGGAAGAAAGTGTTTGATCCTATCTGCGTATATAGCCATAAACATCTTGTAGTCTATATTGAGTAATGATATTGGCCTATATGAGGAACACTGTTTTTCATCTTTATCTGGTTTGATAATTGGGGATATCAATGAATATTTCCAAGAGGGTGGTATATTCAAATCTTTATTGGCTATATCATATACTTTTAATAATAAAGATATGGCTTGATTGGGTATTAATTTATACATTTCTGGTAGCATATTGTCTGGGCCAGGTGCTTTATTTGTCTTGAGCTTTTTAATTTGTGATTTTAATTCTGTCATATTGATTGGTTTGTTTATAATGTCTATTTGTTCTTGTGTTAATTTAATATGAATATTGTTTTCTAAGTATTTTTTTATATCCTTAGTAGGTGTATCTTGTGTATTTATGGAATTATCAATGTTAAATTGGAGTCTGAATGCTTCTAAAATATCATTTAGTTCCGTAACTCTTTTGTTAGTATTGGGAATAAATATTTCTTTTATTTGCTTAGATTTAATTATTTTTTGTTCTATTAGTTAAGTATCTCAGGTGTGCTGAATTAGTAGAGTATGAGTTTATTTTTATCTTTTCTAAGTTAATCATAATCTTATGGTGTAGCAATTCTGTATACTTCTTATTGATTTGTGTAAGTTCTTGAACTTGAGTAGCATTACCCTTTTGTATTTCCAGTTTCAATTTATCTGCTTTGTTTTGTAAGTCTAGCATATCTTTATTCCATAACTTCCTTTTATTTATGTACCAGGATAATATCTTCCCATATGTAACTGCTTTTAATGAATCCCAGACATATATTTCTGAAATATCTTCTGTGTAATTTATTTCTAGAAAGTTTTTGATTGTTTCTTCATAAAATTCTTTGAAATCTCTCAATTTTGTGATATAGGAAGGTATCCTAGTAATGGGATTTGAATAAAATGGTGTAAGCTCTATCTCAAAGACTATGGCGTTATGATCAGATAAAGGACAATTTATGATTTTGACTTTGTCAATTTTTGTTATTAGGTCATTGGCAACATATATTCTATCAATTCTAGAGTTAGTTTTATATCTATGAGAATAAAATGTGAAGATTAGCGAGTCTGGTTCTGCAAATTCTTTTATATCTTTTAAATACAATGTATCTATAA
Organism: Protopterus annectens; assembly: GCF_019279795.1. Lineage (NCBI taxonomy): Eukaryota > Metazoa > Chordata > Ceratodontiformes > Protopteridae > Protopterus > Protopterus annectens. Next base: position 1,063,086,195 of record NC_056741.1, on the reverse strand, counting down.
ATTTTGATAGTGCTTTAGAGATGGGTTGTTTTCTTCTTTTGGATTTAGAATCTGTATCTTTTTCATTCATTATACAGTTGAAGTCTCCTGCCAATATCAGGCTACCCTTAGTTAAATGAATTATCTCTTCAAAATGCTGTTTAACTGTTTTTAATCCTAGTCCTGGGATCCAATATAGATTTACTAACGTATAGATTCTCTTATTTAACTCTATTGAAACTAGACAAAACATACCTGATGGTATCTTGATGAGTAGTAATTATTTTAGGTGTTATAGTTGAGTTGCGAAGTAGTATAGCTACTCCTCTTTTTTTTGTTTTGTATTGAGAGTTTATTAGTACTGTGTAATTATTAATATTTAAGTTGTTTATATCTCTATCTAATAAGTGTGTCTCTTGTAAAAAGACTATTTGTGGTTTATGTAAGTTTATGTACTTGAATAGGCTTCTCCTTTTATTACTATTATTTAGACCATTAACATTTATGGATAAACATTTCATTTCCTAGTTTTGAGTTTGTTTTATGTGTGAGTTTATGTAAATATTGTTTATTCTTAGTTCCATCTTGGATACAGTATTCAAAAAGTTTTTCTTGTATGATTTTTGCATGTTTCTGAGTGACACCAAAGTGATAGAATAAAAAAAAACAAAGAACTTCCAAACTTGTAATTCTTAACCTTAAAACCATTCCCTATTGCTATGAGGTAATATAGTTCTTCGTTTGGTTAGTGAATCTAACCAAACAAACTTTCTACCCTCACAAATAATATTTGGATCAGTTTCTCTTATCCTCTTAGTTTTAAATAAAGATAATTGAATAATATATTAAGATAATCTAATCAGCTAAAATATATACATATATTCTTTACTCATCTTATTGTAATTCAATAATACTTCTAAGCAGGTTTCAAAAAGGTACAAATATTTAGATTAAGGTAGTATCATTTCAAAATAATTTAGGTATTAATAAACATCATGTTAAAATCTATAACTGTATATTTCATACATCTGTTGAAAACTATTTACTGACATTACTGTATAATACAGTACCATTGTTGTGCAATTGTTTTAGACTACTCAAGTCCGAAACCAGTGTTTAAATTAATATTTGCAAAGTCATATTGGAATAAAAACATGAATAGTTCTGAAACCACATCATATTTCATGTTTAACATAAAATGAAATGCGATACAATGTATAAGTATATTAATATTTCTTTAGTAGACATTAAATATGTTCCTCTGATTGCATTTTTCAGCTTTTCAATGACAATTCCCATGGCTGGAGACAACAAGATCACAATTTAGACAGCTCCCTTATCCAAGAGACCACTCATAATGTTGTTACCTGATTGAGTGTCTTGTTGCCAACACTTCCATCAACCCTCAGAGGGACCTTGCACAATGAAAACTGACACAGTACAGAGGTAAAACTGCAGCGCACTTGACCACACCCTCAAAGCAAACATCTATGTATATCACACATCAACTCCCACAGCTTAGACTGACACCCAACCAGTGAGTCTATCTGCTGACAACAAGTGCTGGAGATACAATCCTGACCTACTCAACACCAGTAATTCAATCCTATGACTGAACAAAAGTATACTGGAGAACACATCAAAACAATGGAAGCTGCCAAGATTCAAACCACCATGTCTGAAAATATTACAGGCCAAAATTCCCAACCCATTTTGCAGCAAAGAGACAAAACGTATTCAAACCATGGGGTAACACCTTTACCACGTCAAAAGGTGTCCAAGAAGCTTGTTTTTCCTCCAACATCGGAGGACAGCCACGATGATCCATGCACTGCAAGAGTACCATTTTATCCTGGCAATTGCTTCACGACTGTATATAGAAACATTTAATCCAAATCATTAACTGGCACCACAACAATATTTCTCAGAAAAGTTGTTTTACAGCCAATGACCAGACAGAACGCATCATTGAGAGGATACATTTATCAAATGTCAAGTGCCCCAGCCATAATACAAGTGTCTCCTCAAATCAATCCCCAACGAATCTACTGCCCACCAAACTTGCAGACCAATACTGGCATCCTTTCATGCAGTCACATTGAAACACAAAAATACAGGTCCGCTGATCAGGAACAACCAGGCTCTCAACTGCCAGACAACACACCGTCTGCAGAAAGGTCCAAGAATCATAGTTGCATTGTCAAGCATCCTTGTCCACACTAACAGTAACATGATATACCCGCATACACTAGTATTGTGTCATTCTTGATAATGTAAAAAGCCAGGCAATATCATAAGAAGGGTGAAGCCACAGCCAGGCAACATAACAAGAAGAGCACAGCCGCAGTCACCATTCAGATGAGCAAACGGGAACAGCATGAGCCATCTAAGGATGGATAGCCCGTTGAGTACCTGCCACAATGCATGCCCATAATACATGGCAACCCAGTAACAAATTAGGGTGTGGGCTAAGCCTCTCCCCCTTCCACTCAAATCAGATCCAACACAATATGTGTGTAGAACACAGATGCTTCGACAAAGCCCAAAGCCACATGGGATATAAACATTGTATAATTGACACACCGGGTCAAATCCACTGTTGTTATGTTACTCATTATAGTTGCCTATACAATCATTGCTTCCACTTTCTCCATCTAGTATACCATACCGCCATCTAAATGTTTGATTTGCCAAATGCACATCCAACCTTCTTGTTGCATCCCACCTGCCCACCCGAGGGCATACCTTGGCAGCAGGACATCAGTAGTATTCTGCAGGAGCACCAGCGTGGGAAATGGCAACCCTCCCCAAAACAAACCTATCAGTTGCTTGACATTTACTAGTTTCTTTAGAGAATTTGTAAAACAGCAGTGATTTTATTTGCTGATGATTAATTTCTGCTTTTTAAACTCTGCTGTATAAAACATAGTAAGGGATAGCTAAAATGTCTGGAAATCTAAACTGATAGAAAGACAAGCAGATATATGTCCTTATCTATCAAGGTGCTAGAAGACATCAGTAGCCATAAACTGAAAGTGCTTCAAAAATAAATATCTGTGTATATTTATATGAACCTTTTATATTATTTATGTTTCCTTAGAAGGAATTTAGGTTTCTGTATCTGTAAATGTGAACCTAGCTTATTTTCTGACTAGACGTCAATTAGAAAGAGTCAGGGGATGGCGTACACAAGTAAATGCGACAAGCAATAAGTAACTCAAGTTTCTAGTGATGTTTGTGGCTGTTAAATTGTCTCGAGAACCAAGCAGGAAAAGGTATGTGTTTTTTTCTTTTTTCTTTTCCCTCCTCTTATTTGGTGACAAACTCATGTAGTGTGCACGCAAGCACTCTAGTTTACGGAGTAGTGTTCACAACTGTCAAACTTTGCATTTTAAACATGCTATGCCTTATTTCTTTACAAAAGAAAAGACAACAGGATATCTAAGCTAATCACAAGCATCTTTCAACTCCGGATGTCTGGAGCCACAACACACATGACTTATAGCCTCAAAATATCACTTAAAACATATTTTTTCACTGGACTATATCAGTATGTGCATATGGGTCAAAGGCAGAACATCTTTTAAGATTATTTAAAGTAGTCATGATACATCCTAACTGAAATACTTCATTTCAAAAGCAACACATTTCTGCCCAGCATTAGCGTTTATCCAAACAGGGACACTTTTAACTTATAAAAAGTAATACTATCAGGGATGTAACTGATAATAAGTTATATAGCAGCCATTACTATACCTATTAAGCAATATAACCATATACTGATTAAAGTATTATAAGTTAATGAAGATTTAATAAAAAGAAGAGAAAAATAAAAACAACAAAACACAAAGAGAGAAAATAAATAAATAAATAAATAAACTATTTGGGAACATTATTATGCATTGATTACTCTGATTAAGAATATGAAAATAATAGATGGATAATAATGAAAAATAGAGTAATGTTTAAATTATGCTTAGTATATTGATGTGATTTGAGATAAATGTATTTACATTTATGCTAATTTTGACATTTAAAATATAATTGAAAACAGTACCTGTTTTGGTGTAACTTGAAGACAGTAGGAACTTTTCTTTTGTTGTTAGTATTATTATTTAGATTTTACAGAATATAACATATGTAAGATTATTTGTCCTTTAGTTTTTTTCTTTTGCTCAACAGTTTTCCAATTATTTACTTCAGCATTTCTCTTGATTGTACTTATTGTCCAGTCCATAGATTCTTCATGTGTTAGGATGTTGTTGTTGGTAAGGTATTTTATTGCTGAATCTACTGTTTCAAAGATTTTTATTCCATTTGGTAGAAAAACTTTCAGTCTTGCTGGAAATAAAAGATGGACTTTCAGTTGCTTTTTCTTCAAGGTTTTTTTATTGGTAGAAATTCTTTTCTTTTTGAAACCACCTTTGTAGAATAATCATTGTCAAATCTTATTAATGAATCATTGTATTTGATGGGAGAATTTGCCCAAGCATTTCTTAATATAAGATCTTTATCTTGTGTAGAAAAAAGTCTCACAATTATAGATCTCGGCTTGTTCTTACCCGGAGAAGAAGCATTTCCAGAAGCTGCTAGTGATCTATGCGCCCGTTCTATGCCATATGAAAGAGCTTCAGGTATTTTTGTTACATCTGGTATCCAGGTGGTAAAAAAGTTTATCATATTGTCCCCTTCAGATTTTTCTGGTAGACCATATATTCTAATATTATTTCTTCTTGTTCGGTTTTCCATATCATCAAGTTTTTCTAGTAAATATGTATTCTGTTGAAGTAAGAATTCAGTTTGTTGTTCTTCTACTTGAACTCTAGTGTCAATGTCACTTAATGACTGTTCAATAAGTGATATCTGTCCTTTCTGCTGTGTAAACATTTCTTGAAGCTGTTCCAGTTGTTGTGAGCACTTTTCTTTAAAAGTATCTATTTTATTGTCCATCTTGTCGATTTTTATTGTAAGTTCCTGTATATTTGTAATGAGAGACTGCAGGTCTTTTTTGAGAGAAGAGTCTTGTGCTGTATTCCTTAGATGACTCATGCTGTAAAGCTGATATTGGTGCTGATTTTCCAGTAATTAATTTGACAGGAATTATTCAAGTTCTGACAATAAAATTTTTCTTATAGATGCTCAGAGTTATTAGAAATAAGTTAGTAATAAAAATTTCTTCAAATTAAATATTATTTTGTAAAATTCCTGTCAGGAATTGTATTGAGGTAAGAGAGCTGAAATGAAGTGCAGCTATCAGTTCAGCATCCTAGCCACCAGATCTGGTTTCTAAAGGTAAAGTGTTCTAAACTACAGGGAGAGAAAGGCTTTGAGTCTTGTCACCAGTTTTACAAATGGCTTCTTGTACAGTGAGTGTGAACTGATATGAAGAGACTAGGATCTTTGGAAGGTACACTAAGTAAGTAGGAAAGATTGGTGTGGAAAAAAAGGTTTTATATATGAGTTTGTGAGAGAAGAGCAATTGGGTAACATGCAGCAATGCATCATTGCTTGGAGATTACTCCAGTTTAAGGTTCTGAGGTCAAGGAACTTAAAAGAAATGTAAAGAAGACCGGTAATAATTTTAATGTTTACGTTACATGCTATTGTCACTTCTGCACTAATTTGTTAGCTCAGGTTGCCTACAGCTATTGGCTGAAGATTAAGTCTGGTAGCAGGGTTGCTTATTTTATAGGTTGTCTGACAGCTGGCAGACGTTTGGCTTCATTCTGTGTTGTGCTTCCACTTGTTATGAGCATGTTGGGTGATTCCATCAAGCAGAACATTGAGGTTGCTCTTGCTGTCTGCATTAGGTCCTAAGAATTTGTAAGAATGAACAGTTTCACTAGGCCTGAATATCCCAAATAACTGTTATCATTATAGCAACTATTGATTCTTTGCTTTGAATGTCAAAAACTCCAACATTAGTATTGTTTTCCCTTTTTTTTTTTTTTTTTTTTTTAAATAAGGAGTCACCTAATTCTGTTGGATAATCAGTTACTGAGTGAGTATAAACCCACTTGCAGATCTTCCATGACAGTTTTGATATTAATAGCAGAGTGAAGACCTGGGAGTTCTGTCTTCCCCTCAGCTCAGTGATCCATTTGTATTTTATAAAATTCTGTTGTATTTATCATGTCTCCATTCCTGATTTTTTGTGATACAACTTGCAGTCCACTAAAAAGAAATTCAGGATCATTTCCATCTTCAGATAGATGTCTATATAAAACATTCATTGTCACCTCCATTTAATATCAAAATCATGTTCATATAAATGTTCTTTAAGTCATTTGTAACAATTTACCAACATAAAATATTGTATATGATTTGTACTATACCGAATAAATATCAATCTGTGTTCCACTGCTTGCGTAGATGTTGCTATTATATTTTTTCGTACATGCTAGATGTATGAACGTTCTTTTAGTATCTCTGTACTTATACTTGTGAGCAGTTCCAAGAAGGGAATGCTCCTTTCTGTCCAACATCAGCCTGTTTAATAGTAATCATTTCTTTGTAACATAATCTTTGTTTCAAGTTTCTCTTCACACATAAGTAAAGCTGGGTCTTTCATCTGTGATGCCACTTGGTCTTTCAAAGCATGCTGTTATGCCCAATTGTCTATTAATAATCTATATTGCCCTTGTGTCTGTATTATATAAAATGTAATACCTAGCTGTATTCTCTTTTTACCTTACTTGAGCTTCGACTCTATCAGATGTCTCATGAAGGACTGTCTATGCCCTAGTCATTCTCCCACTCTCTATTCTATCTATTGGTTCCCCTAAATTCTGTTCTTCATAGCCTCTGCCATTTAATTTATTGCTTAGTCTTTCAAAAGTTTCATTTAATTGCTATTATCTAAACAATCTTGTTGTCAGATAAAAGATTCTGATATTACTCATAATAAGGATGTCGTCAGTCAACAGTATCTCACTGGGTTCATATTATAAGCTCAAAGGTCCTGTTCAGCGAATACAAAAAGAACAACACATATTTACCGAACCGCGAATACACTGAACACCGTAAACCGCAAAATTTAAAATCACGAATTGTCATACTCGGCCAACCCCACTGCCCGCAACACACTACCTACCCAAACAAAATAAATAAACCACATACATACACTATATCTATGCACTTACCTTAACCCGCACCCTAACCCTAAGGTCCATAACTATCGCACACTTACCCTACAGAGATATACCCAAACAAAATAAATAATCCACACACATACACTTAACAAAACCTTACTTCTAACCCTACATTAAACCTTACATACATTACCTGTCTATGCACTTACCTTAACCTGCACCCTAACCCTAAGGTCCATAACTATTGCACACTTACCTTACAGAGCTATACCGCAGACGGGCCAACTATGATGAATCGACATTTCGAATTTCCCAGTTTTGAACGTTCGCTGTTTTTGTGGTTGTCGCTCTTTTCGTATTCGGTGAACAGGACCTTCGAGCTTCTAATATGAACCCATCTCACTTTTACTGATTGTCACCACAGTAAACATCTGCAATAAATTTAAGTTTACAACTGACTTTAGTTTTACCCTGCCTTCAGTAGATAGTCGTAGAAATTTAGCAACAGGTATGCACTGCTTTCTGATTTCCTTTCTATGATTTGCACACTAGAATTAGAACATTTTATTATCTTTTTAAGCAAGGCACACATGAGATTGATTCACAGCATTAGATATGTTATTAAGCAAGCAATAAACTGGCAGCTTAGGTGGTTAACACGAGGCAAATAAATAATTCAACAGCAAAATACAACTATATATATATCAGCTTGCAAGGATCCAATGGACTTCAAAGAATGCCATTATAAAATAATATAAAACATAAGCATTTTTTTAAATGATCTGAAAAGTCTGCAAAACAAGCAGCTTATATAACTGAAATAAGTCACATGAAGCTGGTAAGCTAAGCTCAAAGACAGATAATGACATTATGGGATCACCAGCGCCTTCAACTAAGGGGGAACAAAGCTGTGAATGGACAAGTAAGTTAACACTAAGCAATTGAAAACAATCCAGTAATGAACCAGAAGCCAACACAACCTATGTAGAACAAGAGTTATCTGTTATAAATGTGAAGTACCAGTCATGCAAAGTTATGCACCAGTTGTAAATGGTTAAGGTCACTGATGGGAAATCTAAGATATAGGCCATTACTGTAGGTCAAGTGGGATAACAAAATGACATGAATAACAACTGTGAGCTAAGCTTAGGGTAAAAGGTATTTGACATTGTGATATTTCTTAAGTGGAAGATGGAAGATTTTACAATAGCAGACACTTGGTCCTGGAGGGTCAGCTAACAGTCCAGGATCACACCTATGTTACTCACTATGTCGACAAACCCAGGCCTAGTTCCATTGTATAAAATACAGTTGGGAAGGGAGGAAAAAGAAAGCTCTCGTAAGACAGCATGAACTATTATGGTCACAGCTCTAGGAGTTTTGAGCTTCAAATGATTACAAGTAAGTCAGGTCATCAGCATGGGAGAACACAAACTCCAGTTTTTCCTGTGGAAAAGAGAAATAAAGCTCACTGCCATTAGCATAAGATGAAGCTCTGTAGTACTTCACAATCAAGAGTGCAGGAAGAGGAGGTGTTGATGCCTGAGGAAACCTACCAAGCACAGTTACAAAGGTGGGAAGTAAACCACTCTAATGTAATAGTGGAGACACCACAGTGATTTCATAAATTCTTGATCAAAATGACAAGGTCAGCAGTATAAAACACAGCTGAACTATCCAGGAGGACCAGTACTGAGTATTATTATGGGTTTCAAACAATTAGGAGACTGCTGACTACTCTAATCAAAGAAGCCTTGGTACTATGGTAAGTGTGAAACAGACTAAAAATGACCCATGAGCCCTTTGACTGTAATTTAAATCTCAAGTTTTGTATAAACGACCTTCTTAATGACCTTTACTAGGAATGAGAGGGTAGAGACAGGGGAGTAGCTGTCAAATGTTTTGGGTCCAATGATTTTTTCTTGGTGATAGGACTAAGAAGGCCCTCTTCCAAGACCATTAGAACTAACCCAGAGCTCAAAGAAGAAACCAAACCCTGAAATAAAACAGTACCAAGGGCACTGAAGCTGACCAAAAACAGCATAAGATGGGCAAGGATCTTGCCAGCATGTCACTGGCCACATTACTATGATTACAGTAAAGAGTCTTCATAATTGTGAATGTCAAACACCATCCAAGAATTAAAAGATTGACAGCCTAAGGCCATTGTTACTTCTGGAGGTTAGATAAGTGGAGAGCTGCTCTGACAGAAGTAATCATGCTAATGAAAAACTAAGCAGTAAGCTTACATTGTAGAGCAGGTAAGGCTCTTCATGTAGTGTGTCAGGCCAGGACATGCATCCTATCCACCACACAAAGAGGCAATGCTCATATGTCTCTGGACAGATAAGCTGCCTTCTTACAAATGATTTTAGCCTTTTATAAAATATAATTCTCATCCATGTTGAGTTTGTCACTCCGGAGACCTACAAAGCACCTTTGATGTTCCATTCTGCACCTTTCTCATCATAGCAATCAAAGTTGAATGTCAAACAAGGTAGGATAAACAAAGCTTGGGGTGAGAAACTCAAGAGTCAAGGGTAGTATCTTATAATCACCATCTATGGCATTTAGAAATCCAGCACTATTCTCTGTGAAGAACTAAAGGAACACATAAGAGAAAATGCCAGGGATGATATGACTGGTAGACTGAATCTCCTTCAATCCAAGATCAGAGGAACTGTAATGTGGGAGTTCCAGGTGAAAGCACACAAGAAAGTGACCAGGACAAGAGACTGGCTGTGCCACCAGGTCTCAAGTCTTCCAGAACAAGAGGAAGACTAAGCCCATACTATGATCTAATCTCTGAGTTAGAAAGGTAATAACCTGAGCAAACCTAAAGTCTTCATTAATATAGCTGAATTATTTGGCAAGAGTCATACTGACTCATTGTCAATGCAGATACTGAAGTTGCTGGGCATACTAGGTGTTGATGACTCAGAACTGAGTTGGCAAAGAAGTCAGTGAACACTTAAAGGAATCTCCTTCAGTTTATTTCTGCAAAAACAAATTTAAAAGAGATCGACTTCCTACAAGCAACATGTGTCAGCCAAAGTCCTGGGCACTGCAGATAGCTACCCCACCCCCTTGCCAACCTTCTGTAGGGCCCTGACTACTGAGGACCTCATATAAAATGTCAGTGGCTCAGTGAAGACTGAAGTTGCCATCAAGTGGCAAGGTCAGTATCCTGCAGTAGGTCAATGATAATCCCAAGCTTGTCACAGACTGACTTGGCATTTCTGTACAGTCAAAAACCAACTGAAGTCACGAACCAAGAACCAAAACCACAATACAACTCCAAGGCAAAGGAATGCCAAACCGGACCAGGAACTCTTGAATAATAACTTTAATAAGTATAATGAATGTAAAAATAAGTTCAATGCAAGTGGTCATTACAATTGTGGGGAAAAAGGGGTCGTATATTTAGGATTTTGCCTACAATGTTTCAGTTTTTACATAGGAAAAACCGAAAGACCTTTAAGACGAAGAATATACAAACACTTATACGATGTTGCCAAAAAGAAGGATACAAATGCCTTCTATAAACACCACACACAATGCCCTAATATGCAGCTAAAGTTTTTGGTGTTGGAGCAGGTTGCACAAGACCAAAGAGGGGGTGATTGGGAAACGCTTCTCGAGTATAGAGAACTTTTGTGGCAATTAAAATTGAACGTTTCAAGATCCCCTGGACGTAATGATAATGTCAGTATTGCTAGTGTTCTCAGGATGAGAAGGGCAAGACTATGAAATCTGTCATATGCAAATCTGCAATATTGGGAAGGGGTTTGATCCCTTATTGTTTTTACAGGAAAAACCTCATATGCAATGACTGGCATTTAGTTATATATTTTTAAGTTTTTTGAGGTGCATTTAATTATTTGGTAGTTACACAATTTAATTTGCTTGTATGTCAGTTAGGCATTTTAGTAATTATTGGTCTCTGGATATTTTTAAAGTATTTTTAAAGTATTCTTTATTAACAAGTTATATTTTGTGTAATGTTTTTTTTAAAATTTCATTCAATTGAACTTTGAGTTTTCTTATTAATTAAATGTCAGGTGACTAGTTATAAGGGTATATAACAGTACTGGTTTTACCCATTTACATCTTGACAAAGCCTGGTATGAACCAGGCGAAAGCGCTTGATTTATTGATTACTGTACAGTGCCATAAATGGGATCACTGGAAGATGGTTCCCAGTTACCTGATGCTTGAGAAGAACAGAATCATGGGCACAGTACAGAGATAGCAATACTAGTGTTTCACACCAGGGAAACAGCAAGCAGGGCCAGTGCCACACTGGGGGGGAATATACTCAATAGTGCCCACATTACTCCACCAATGCAGGCTGCCATGATGTTTGCACAAGATGTGCAAATGCCTACGTAATGGAAGAGTAGGTAATGGTAGAGGGGAAAAGGTTGTAGCCCCAAAACTGCATTGTATGAGCAGGTAAAAAACAGTTAAAGGCCATAAATCAATAAAGAGCAATATGAAACTATTTAAAAACTCAATAAATTGAAAGATGTAGGTACAACAGCTCAAAACAGCAATATATCTCAACATCTAAGCCCTTGCAAGCAGCTAAGACAAACAGTACAATAAAATACCACAAGTAACAAAAAAAATTCAACTTCAGTGCCTTAACAAACAGCTAGGGCAGGCAGGAAGACAAAACATGTCATGCTTTTTTTATGCCACAGGTGATAATTCAATAAAGGTGTTTGAAAAAAAAAACAATTCATGCTGAGTATGTGCTGAAGAGCAGTGCAGGATACTTATCTCCTGATCCTCAGCATTACTTGGGCCCTGAAGGGATCCACTGTGACAGATGACACCCTTCAGTCTTGATGTTGATGAGAAGAAATGGTCAGGAAAGACACAGGTAAAACATCAGAGCTTCAGACTGATAGAGTGATGGATTAACTGTAGCAACATCAGTGCCAGGTAAAGCAGGAGAAGCTAGTGCAGAACAGACAAGACATTTAATACTTCAACTGACAGTAATACTGATAAAAATCTAAAGGCAGGCGAAAAGCAGGTGCAGAAAAAAAAATATCCAAGCAGTTGCAGGTACTGCTCTTAAAGCTGCTTAGAGAAACACTAGCAGGTCAAAGAAGCTAATCCTTGTACAGGAGAGAAAAGACATTTCGCAGTGTAGAACAGCCTCCTTGGCTGCTAAGAAAACACCCATAGAGATGGCACTTTATACCATTTGTATTTCACCTCACTAATAAGACGTGCCTCACTTCAAGCTCATACTGCTCAGCTTAAATAAAATAGTTAGCGTACTACCATTCAAGCAATCAATTTGACAAATGAAAGCAAACCATGAAGAATATCCACAAGTGTTGCAGTCAGTAATTATTGCTAGAGCTGCAGCCACTATCGGAGGTCTTGATATTGCTGATATAAAAGCACTGTGGGTTTGTTGATGTCTCTGCTCTCTGTTTCACTGTACTATACTTATAGAAATTGCCAAATAGTCTGCTTGATAAAATGCTCTTTCTTGACCCATGGCATGTTTAGTCTATTTGGGATGCATCTTAATTTCCCCTTAAAGGATGTAAATGTTCTAAAGTGTTTATTTTTGGCTTGATTCAACAGCTGGTTATTAAACAAGAGTCCCTGACCCAGACAATGCCCTTGCCATTTTTGATGGTTTCCTAACTACTGGAGAGTAGTAAAATCTTACACCTTGCTCAGTTATCCTAGTTAAATATCCGTTGTTCAGATCACCTACAATTATTGCGCATTTGTTGCTAATATTGTTCTTTAAGTCCATGTTTAGCATCTCATAAGTAATGTTGTTTATATTTGGGGGGGGGGGGTGTAAAATAATCCAGTGTCTCAACTCTCATTGGCCACTATGATGTGTGCAGTAGTGATTTCACCATCACTGTTGATAGGATTTGATATAAAGGTTAATTAATCTGCAACATATGTTGAGATACTGACACCATATTCATTTGATTCCTTTAGAAAGAATCATATTTAGTGTCAGGGTACTTCTAAGGGTTTGTCTTGTAGGCAAACACAAACTCTGATCAATAGTGGGAAGTAAGTGTATACGTTACTTTTTTAGTCATCACAATTTTAGTATTAATTTAAACTGGTTGCAGTTTTTCTATGCAGTTCTGAGTTAATATTGGGTTTTAGGGATGATTATAATTTTGAGCCAATTTTAAAAAAAATGGTCATTGAAGGAATATTCTGCAATAAATATATATATTTATTTCAAACAATTAACAGCTCTAGTGAGAATACTCGACAAAAACACTATAAAAAGCCATCCTGTCATGACGATTTATTAATTCTGCATTTGCATTTAAAACAGAAAGATCAGACTGAGGAAGCTTGATCCTGAAATAGGAATTATCTAGAAATATTTTCAAGGTATCAGTGACTATCAACATCTTCAACAAGGTTATTATACATTTTTGGGTAAGTGGATTCAGTGATTTAGAAGGAGAGTACTATGTGGGTCTGTTATATGAGTATGCGATTCCCCCCATGTGAGACAGAGGAAATGCCAGTTACAGGTTTAACAATATGTAAAATATCTGCTAAAATCTTAGCTATAATACTTAAGAAATAAGGAGATAGAGTGGGATTTTGGATGTAGATCTTTAGGAAGAATAACAACAGATATTCATAAAGTAGTGGAACGTATTCTAAGCACTAAGCCAACACGAGAATGAAGAAAGGAGATTTTGCCGATAGGGATGACTGCCAGTAGAGGAACACAGAACAGGCAAGAGGGGTCTGGAATTTACTGCAGAAAACTGGCAAAGAAAACCAATGCACTAAGTGCAAATAACTAGACAGGGAAAAGTAATAGAATGGGATGAGGCCAAGCAGGCATTTGGACTGCAGGCTAGAGACTGCCTTCTCCACCAGAGATTGATAACAGAGCAAAAGCAAACATAAATGGATAGGGGACTCCCAAGTGAAAGAGCTGCTTTGGTAGAGTTTTTAGTTGAATTTATCACAGAAACTGTGGTTAAAATAGGACATATAAATATTGCATGATAACTATAAGAATCAATCAGAGAAGGTTAGAAAAGATTGGGAAGAGAGACTGGATAAGCAATTTACAAGGGAACAATGACAGGACATATGTATGACTCCCAAGTATGCAGCAAAGTCTAGAATGTTTAGGATTTTTGTTTGGAAGTATTTGCATAGGTATTTTTATACTGCAATCAGACTCCAAATAATTTTTCCTCAGATATTTTCCAAATGTTGGAGGTATGATGGGGAAGAAAGAGATAACTGGGATTATATGTTTTGGAAGTGTAATGAGTTGGCAGATTTTAAAAACAGATTTCAAAAATTCTCTACAGAGTACTCAGTCAGAAATATTAGGTGAGAAATTGGGTGTAACTAAGAAAATGATTCTTTTCAGCTGGGACACAGGATCTGAAATGACTAGACATAATCATGGGACCAGACGGTGTCCCAGGCTGCGTCCTACATGAACTCCAAGAAGAGCTAAACCCAAACATAAAACTACTGTTCAATCTCAGCCTTACTACAGGATATGTACCAAAGAGTGGCGTACAGCAACAGTGGTCCCTCTCGACAAAGGTGGTGCCTCAACGGACCCTGGAAACTATCGCCCCATAAGCCTGACTAGCTTGGTCTGCACAGCTATGGAAAGGATCATTATGGACCTCATAAATAAAGATATTGGGGACCTACAGACACTGGATCCTACCCATTTTGGCTTTGTTAAGGGCAGATCCTGCCTCTTAAACCTGGTTGACTTCTTTGAAACAGTCACCAAGGCCATTGACGAAGGGAAGGTGGTCCACACAGCCTATCTGGACCTCGCAAAAGCCTTCGATACAATACCCCACTCGGGCATTATAGATAAGCTCACCAGCTTAAATATAAACCCCTATGTCACTAGATGGGTTGCAAACTGGCTCAAGGACAGAACCCACATGGTTAGAATTGCTGGAGCCATGTCAGACTCCAAACCAGTTACAAGTGGCTTCCCACAAGGCTCAGTCCTGGGACCTCTCTTGTTTGGTATATATTTCTCGGAGGTACAGGCCAACACGGAAGGACTGTGGCTGACCAAGTTCGCAGATGACTGCAAACTGGGTGCCATAATCGACTCTCCAGCCGACACAAGCATCCTCCAAAAGGGCCTCATAGAAACAGACAACTGGTGCCAGAGCCATGGCCTCAAGCTAAATGCCAAAAGTGTATAGTCATCCCCTTTGGCAAAAACAAAGTGCCCACAAATTACCACATAGGTGGTAATCCATTAAGTACAGAAGAAGTCATTAGGGATCTGGGGACCCAAGTTGATAGCAATCTCTCATTTGACAACCACGTGGCCAAAGTGGTTAGAAAAACATTTTATATAGCCCACCTAATCATGAAGGGATTCACATCTAGATTAGGGGAGGTCATCGTGCCTCTTTACTCATCCCTCATCAGGCCCATAATCGAGTACAATGCCCTTTTTGGGATGTACCTTACCAAACACCTGCAGCAACTGGAAAGACCCCAAAAGTACCTCACCAAGAGGATCAAAGGGCTCAAACAGATGCCATATGCTGCCCGGTTAAAGAAACTCCAGCTCTACTCAGTGGCATACCGACTGCTCAGAGGTGACCTGTGCCTGACGTATAAGGCCATGTCCAACCCGGAATTAAGGGACATGCTGCACCTCAAAAACTCCAAATCCCATCGAGCTACACGCTCGAGAGACTTGAACCTCAGCACTGAAATAAATAGGACATGCTGGAGGGACAGATTCATAACCCAGAGGCTCCCTTCACTATGGAATAAAATCCCAGTCCAGGTTAGGCAGAGTCCCTCATTGACTCTCTTCAAGAGGAATCTTGATGAGTGGATGGGAGATCATAGGTTTACCCCGGGTATCACTTCTGTGGCACTGTTAGACAGAGGCACAGTATACTAACCTCGAAAAAGGGCATAGCAAAATTAATTTAAAATGGGTGGCGAAAGCCAAACATACTCTGGCTAGGCTTATAAATGCCCTAGGGCAGATAGCCTAGTATGAACCTATGAACCTATAATAAGACCTTGTTAAGTTTAATTCTGGTGGCTACCAAAAAAGGCAATTATGAGAAAATGGAAATCAAACTCTGTTTTAGGGGACCACTTGACATATGACATACTTCTGGTACTTTCCCACTGTTACATCCATGTACACATGCCTGATCTAGTATGCTTACACCTCTGTGTTCTTCATATGACATTTTCTTGTTGGTTCCATACTATTTCCTTCCCTTTGCTGTTGTGTACATGGTCCTGCTACTTTCACTTAGTGCTCTTAGCACTTGAACATATGGTTTTGAACTCTACAATTTTCATAGAATAGTGAGTTCTCCCTTTTGCCATTATTGTAACTACCTTCATAGCAACTTCCAGCAATGGGTCAAGATGATTTCCATAAATGCTGCAGTGGCAGAAGCAGTAAATATCTGTAAGGATCAAATCAAATCAAAAAGAATGGGAAAATATAACTTTTCAGATGAAAGGAATTTGTTAGTATTAGGTCAATAAAGAAGACAGATAATAGCAATCCATGTCGGCTGACAGTGAACCAAAAGAATCCTTTCCAATCTTGTCAGGGCAAGAGAGATACTATAACATTATGCACAGATTTTACAGCTTGTGAGCCATGCTCAGAATATATTTGGTTGCAAAACAAACACAGTAAGCAAATGTTGTAAAACTCCTAAATGGAAAAGAACACAACAACAACAAACACAACACATATTTAGTACCCAATTATAATGCTTTAATTTACTGTTAGTATCTATCACTTTATACATCTACTGAGTAAATTAGTCTAAGGAGAGCAATGTAAACATGAGCAAAATAGGGAAAGTTAATATGGAGGCCATCTCATTACACAAGGTCATAATATCATGGTAGGAAATAACTAACTTTGTTTTACTCAGTTTAATTTCTCCAAGTATTTTGAGTTTCTAATACCATGATGGGAATGAACCCAATTTCTAAGTCAGGGTATGATTAAAGTTCATGAAATTATTATTGTTTCAATCTTTGATGTTAGCCAAAAGGGTTCTTCAAAGATCCCACAATGTGCCCAGAAACAACTCATTCTGCAATTCATATGGAGTTACAAGTATTAGTAGAATATCTAAACACAATTGTAAATTCTCGTTTATGAGACCTATTGCTCCTACTACTATTGGAACTGTCTGAGTAAATTTCTTCTATATTGTTCTCATTTCTGCCAGCAAATCCCAGTATTTTATGACCTTGCATCTCTCTGTACATAAGACACTGTAATCACTGGGTGTAGCAATTTAAATGAAAATTGTTATTTTTATCTTCTTTTCATGGACTACTATATCTAATTTTCTTGAATCTATTTTCTAAGCTGTTGCTAATGGGTGATCCTATATGAGATAAACTTCATCACACTCTATAATGCTCTGTGGCTCATGTTTCCAAAGCTTCCCAGCTTCATCAGTATTTTAGTGGATGCACAATCCTCAATGCAACGGTCTTGCAACATTATTATATTTCAGTATACAGGCCCTCTGCCATTAATGTATCACACCCAGCAACAAGACGTGCAACTCTTTCCAGTTCTGTTTTACAGAACCTGCATGTGTCTGTTTCTCTCACAAGTTCAATGGACTTTGTAAATCAATGTGTTTATAATCCACTATCCTGTGCTGCCAATATTAACCTTTCATCTTTTAGTTTAAATTCACCTATCCTTAGCCATTTCTGCATCAAATCCTAATCAACATGAGGTTGATCCAGTAGCATCCAGGAGCTTTCTATACTTGGCACTATATTTATGGCTTTTCCACATTTCTTTCCTTCTCGTTTGATCCTTCTCCTTATAGTCTTTATTTCTTTTTTTTTTTTGTTTTGTTTTTTGGTACCTTCAGTTGCTGTCTGATTTTGTCTATTTCTGGTTTGATTTCCATTCCTGTTTGACACCTGAATACTTCTGCTGAACTACATAGAGAGGTCATCTTATATTACTTCTCCTCATATTGTAAAACTTCCACTATGTTTGGATCTGACAAGGTCAGCAGATATGTATGCAGTCCAATGATCACAGATCTATACATCTGTGAAATTATAAGGAGGCCTATATCTCCTTCAGAGCAAGGGATATATAATCTTGCTATATACTGATTTTTCTTGTTTTTCTGTCCACCTGATCCAATACCTTTAATGGGCAGTCAATCACACCAAAACTGCAAGTTAAAACAGGAAGAGCAAATTGTTTATAGCTTGGACTTTATTCCTGGATGTCAGGGATGATTTCAATATTAGTTTTAGTTTTCTGAAATATTCCTTACTGAGTTTTATTCACGTTTGTTTATGTTTTATTAGTAATCCTTCATTATTGTATACACACACACACACACACACACACACACATATATATAAATATATATCTATATATATATATATATATATATATATATATATATATATATATATATATATATATATATATATATATATATATATATATATACATGCACACACATGCGCACACGCTCACACATACACACACACACACACTTTTTCTTGTTCAAGTTCCTTTATATCACATTCCTGTCATAGACTGATATTTTCTTGGCACAGCAACTTTCCTGCTTTAAATGTTGCTTTCACACATTTATCAAGACCAGATGTCATTCTTATATCATCTGAGAAAGATTTAACCACTTGCAGTTGTGCTTTCAGCTCCACACTTGAAGACCTATACATTCTTAAATCATCCACAACATGTATATGAGAAATATTTAAGCAAGTTTGCTTTCTAAGAGCCAAAATACAAATAAGAACTAATCTTTTAAGTAAGCAGCTTAAACGATTAAGGACAAGACAAAACAACAGTGGTGACAAAGAGTCACACTGGAATACCCCCCTTTAAATTATTAATCCTGGGGTAATAATTTGCCTTCAGAAAAAAACACCTTCACGAATAAAATCTCAATAAACATGAAATGCCACCATCAAAAACAGGAACACCACTCCAAGGACAAATCTTTTATTCATACAAAACGTTCTGGTACCTCGGCTTCTTGCCTCCTAATGGAACACTTCTAAACACCACTCTCGTCCTTAAATACATGCACCACAATCATAATTACTTCAATTAATCCATCAATGTTCCAATTAATTCATTAGTCAGCCAATTAGATAGAAAATTATCATTTTTAAATACGTTTTAAATATTTCTTAAAAAGGACATATATCCATCATATATAATGCAAATCACACTTCATTATTTTTCATATGAAAACATATACACAAACTGCAATTTCAAGATCATCAAATTCTAATTTATCACATAAGGCAGGCAACCTTACATAAATATATATGTATATATATATATATATATATATATATATATATATATATATGTATATGTATATATATATATATATATATATATATATATATATATATATATATATATATATATATATATATATATATATATATATATACACATATATATATATATATATATATATATTTATATATATATATATATATATATATATATATGTTATTATATGCAAAATTCACATTTCACTCTTTTAAATAGTGATATATATATCAAATATAATTTCATAGGCATCAAATTCAAATTACTAAATCAGGCAACCTTACATGTTACATATAAAATAGTTCTGATGCAAAATTAATTTTCCAATGTGCATATATACACACAAATAAAGGAAAACTCATATCTAAATTACATATAAATATATGTGTATATGTACACATATGCATACATCCTTTCTAGATTTCAGAACGGGAAACAGTAATAACCCATATTCTATAGAATTAAATAATTTCATAAACATAAAATTTTAATTATTAAATCAAGCAACCTTACATATTATATAGAAAATAATTCTGATGCAATATCCCTTTTCTAATGCCCATATATACACACAAATAAAAAAAATAACTGAAACTTAAATACATATAAATATATGTGTATATATATATATATATATATATATATATATATATATATATATATATATATATATACACATGTGCATACATCCTTTCTAAATTTCAAAGCAGGAAATAATGATATCCCATATTCTATAGAATTAAATTATTTTCCATATTCATTTCCTTTGGATGTAAAGTGTGAAAATTGATAATTAATCTACTCTCAAGTCTAGATAACTGTTCTAAAATTACATCTCATGCCATTGATCGTGCCAAAATACTGAAAAATAAACTATCATCCATACCCTGGTGCTTGGACAAAACATGCATAGCCACTGGGCTTTCAACTTTCTTTCTCCTAACATCCCCCAAGTGCTCTAAGATCCGAACCCTAACCCTCCTAGTAGTTTGACCAATGTACCATTGAAATGGGCGACAGTTACATCCTAAAATATAAACACCACAACTGTTACAATCATAAAATTCCAGACCCCTATACGACTTCCCATTGATTTTACACTCATGTAGATTCCTTACCCGATTGCATATTGAACAATGTCCACAGGAATGGGCACCTACCCGATTGTCCATCCTACTCTGACCTATATGTCCCAAAGGTTTCTTATTCAATAATTCTTTGAGATTATCATACCTCCCATAGGAAAAAACAATATGTTGGGAAATAAGAATCCAATAGATCTATCCTCACAAACTATATCCCAAGCTTGTCTGTCTTTTCCAAAAATGTCGAAAAATCACTGTACCTAGAAACAAATCATCTTCAGAAACACTTTCATTATACAAAAATTCCCTCTTAGAACTGATTGTTCTCCTAACATAGCCCTCCACATTACCCAATGCCCTATTCCTACCACGTAACAACAATTCTTTATTATACCCTCTGATAAATAACTTATCATACACCTCACTTAGACACCTTTCATACAACATAACATCAGAGGTATTGTTGAGAATTTGATTATATGGTTTAAACTGGATGCTGTTTTTATCATCTACATAAAGAACCACATCCAGAAATGTGACACTAGATCTATCAGTTTTCCATGTAAATTTTAGGCCATGGGGATTGTTGTTGAGACTCTGCATAAAATCCAAAAACTCCCTTTCACCTCCTTTACAAACAAATAATAAATCAGCAATATACATCTTATAATAAACTACATTCTTCACAAAATAATCATCTAACAACAAAAACTGATTCTCAAAGTCCCCCATATACAAGATAGCATAAGAAGGGGAAAGTGATGCCCACATTGCTGTACACCTCTTTTGCAAAAAGAAATCATTCTTCCACCTAAAATAATTGTGAGTCAAACAAAATTCCAAAATAGTTAAAAGAAAATCATTAAGTGGTTTATCCCAACTTTTTAGCAACAGCCTCCATTCCCCCATTTTTTTATCAATATTAGTATACAAGGCCTTAACATCTGCCATTCACCAGAAATAGCCATCTTTCCATTCAAAATTTAACAGGTCCTGACATATTTCTTGGGTGTTTTTAACATGAGAAGGTATGGTAATTATATGCATTTTAAGATGAAAATCTAAAAGCATGTTGACATTTTCCAAGAAAGACCCTTTACCAGAGATAATCGGCCTACCAGGGGGTGTGACTAAATCTTTATGGATCTTTGGTAATGCATATAAAAAGGGATGTCTTGGAGTTACAACAATTAGTTTTTTAACATCCTTATGCTTCAAAAAGCAAGTCTTTCCCCACGTTCCAAGATATCTTTAAGTTCAGTTACAAATCTCTGGATGGGATTATGTTCTAATTTAACATAATATTCTTTGTCATATAACAACTCAAATACCATCTCATCATATTGACTAGCTTTCATTACCACCCAATTGCCTCCTTTGTCAGCGACCTTGATTACAACCTTATCCAAATTGGTCCTTAATTCCTGTACTGCCTCCCATTCTGATTTACTAAGATTAAAAGACTTGAAAGTCTTAACTGTCCCGTTCTGAAATTTAGAAAGGATGTATGTATATGTGTACATATACACTTATATTTATATGTAATTTAGATATGAGTTTTCCTTTATTTGTGTGTATATATGCACATTGGAAAATTAATTTTGCATCAGAACTATTTTATATTTTATATATAACATGTAAGGTTGCCTGATTTAGTAATTAGAATTTGATGGCTATGAAATATATATATATATATATATATATATATATATATATATATATATATATATATATATATATATATATATATAATCACTATTTAAAAGAGTGAATGTGAATTTTGCATATAATAACATATATATATATATATATATATATATATATATATATATATATATATATATATATATTTTTTTTTATGTAAGATTGCCTTATGTGATAAATTAGAATTTGATGTTCTTGAAATTGTAGTTTGTGTATATGTTTTCATATGAAAAATAATGAAGTGTCATTTGCATTATATATGATGGATATATGTCCCTTCTAAGAAATATTTAGAACGTATTTAAAAATGATAATTTTCTGTCTAATTGGCTGACAAATTAATTGGAACATTGATAGATTAATTGAAGTAATTATGATTGTGGTGCATGTATTTAAGGACAAAAGTGGTGTTTAGAAGTGTTCCATTAGAAGGCAAGAAGCCGAGGTACCAGAACGTTTTGTATGAATAAAAGATTTGTCCTTGGAATGGTGTTCCTGTTCCTGTTTATGATGGTGGCATTTCATGTTTATTGTAATAATTTGCCTTCATCATGTCTTAATTGCAAAGTGGTTTGGCACTCTATCATAGTTACTGTTATATAACTGATCACTGTAGACTGTACCTTATACATCTGTAAGCATTCCTTTATCCATGAATGTGGGATACTGTCATCTTGTTTCATGGTTTAGTTTCTCCAAGTCTTTTGGGTTTCTAGTATATGATGAGAATCAACCCTATTCCTAAAGCAAAGTATGATTAGAGCTCATGAAATTAGTATTGTTTACATCTTTGACATTAGCCAAATGTGTTCATCACAGCACCTGCAATGTGCCCAGAACTGACTCTTTCTTAATTAATATGGAGTTACATGTATCTGTGGCATTTCTAAATATGACTGTAAATTCTTTTTTATGAGACCCATTGTTCCAAATACTGTTGGAACTGTTTGGGTATCTTTCTTCCACACTGCACTTGTTTCTGCCTGCAAATCTGGTATGCTATGACTTTGTGTATCTTAGAACATAAGACACTGTATGTAGCAATTTCAATGATCAGTGCTACTTTTGTCTTCTTTTCATGGAATACTATATCTGATTTTCTCTCATTTATTTTTCTGAACTGTTAGTAATAGGAGATCCCATGTGATATAAATTTCATCATTCTCTGTAAGGCTTTGTGGATCATGATTCCAATGCTTCTCAGCTACTTCAGTATTGTAATGCTTGCACAATCCCCAATGCAACAGTCTTGGCACATTACTATGCCTTTCAGTATACAGACCCTCTGCCATTTATGTATCACACCCTGCAACAAGATGCGCGACTCATGTACAACGGACTTCATAAACCAGCATGTATATATTCCACTATCCTGGCTAATATTAGCCTTTTATCTTTTGGTTTAAATTCTACTCTCCTTAACCATTCCTGTATCAGATCTCGATTGACATGATGTAGTTCTTGGAATTTTCTGTACTTGCAACTATATTTATGCCTTTTACACATTTCTTTCCTTCTCATCTGATCCTTCTCCTTATATTCTTTCTTTTGTTTTGTTTTTTTTGGCACAACCTGTTGCTGCCAGATTTTTGTCTGCTACTGACTTGATTTCCATTTCCCACTTGACACCAACATGCTTCTGCTAAACTGAACAGGTAAATCATCTTAGACTACTTCTTCTCATGTTTTAAAACTTTCACTATGCTTAGATATGGTGAAGTCAGTAGATGTATGCAGTCCTGTGATTGCATAGCTTATACATGTAATCAAATTCAAGGAGGTCCATACCTCCTTCAGAACGAGGAATATATAACTGTGGTATACACTGATTTTTATATATCATTTGATAAGCATGAAGCAGTTTCACTCTTTTTAATTTCTCCAAGTCTTTAGGGGAAATAATACCATGATGAGAGTGGACCTCATTCCTAAGTCAAAGTATGATTAAAGTACATGAAATTGGTGGTTTACTATCATTTGTGTGAACAACAATCTGACAGCATGTATTATGCCAAAAGTCAGATTATCGTTCACAAAGTGTATTGCAAAGATGAACATACTTATGCGAATGCAGTAGTGCATTTGTATAAGTGTGTTTGACAAACTGTATGGAGATCGCTGTACAGTGAGGTTTGGAAATTCATCCATATCCCCACTGTAGTGAAATCTTGGAGTTGGAATATATTGTTAGCAGGGGGTGTGATATGTTGTATAGGAGTTTCATTTACATAAGCTTCTATATGGATATCATGTCATGTTTTCGAAGACAATGTCGACTCTGCTGAGTCGAACAGCTGAGTCTACACTGTAACGCAGTCGAGATTCCAGTTTCGATGGTTTACCTCGAAATTGTGAAGAGAAATTGTATTGCCTTTCACAATTTTGATAGTAAACTGAAATTGTTATTGTTTCAATCTTTGATGTTAGCCAGAATTGCCCTTCACAGCACCCGCAGTGTGTCCAGAATTGATTCCTTCTGCCATTCATACATCTTTTGACAGCCAACAGCCCTTATCAAGCCATACAAATTCTTTTCATCATTCTTTTCCTTTTTATTATTTTTGCATCTTTCTATTATTTCTTGATTTAGCTCATCATCCATAACCTTTGTTTTCCTACCCACTTCACCATCTAGTATCACATACTCCTTCAGCAAGCTAAAGAAATTACTATCCATTATTACAAATGTTTGATTTTCTTGCCCATAATATTCTTCCATTGCTGTAGCTTCACCTTCCCTTTGTCTCAGTGGTAATAATATGAAAAAGTGATCACTTTATGTTCTGAAAATTACTCAAAATCTCCAATTTTACTCAGCTGTATTGAAATTATGAAGTAGTTGACAACTGAACCTCTTGTTTTTCTAATTAAACTATAGCCTAAACTATTAGTACTGAGGTCGGTGCCATTTGTTTATAGTCAGATTATTTTTATACCATTTGTAGTAAAAGAACATGTTGCATATTTATTTGGAATCTTGTGAAACTCTATCTCCTTTTGACGTATTATTCTTTAAATTTCTTATGGTTACTTAAAGTTGCAGTTGTTGCATTCATATCTTGCAAATTATCATCCCTGTGCCTCTCCTGTTATATTCCAGAGGAGCATGCAAAACTATGCCAAACTGATGATATTTTAAGAAGTGTTTGAGACCTTCTGTATTTGCAGAAGCCAGTGAATAATAATAGAAGAGTATTATATTACTGCAGCAGCACAAAGCCCTCCAGAGCAGTAGATGATCGTTATCAGAACAAAATAAAACATGCCTGAAAAATCTTTTGTGGGGGTTGTAGAACAGAAACACTGTGGGGTTTCTTAGGTGCCCAGAAGAATTGAGACTTTTTTTTTTTAATTGGAAGATGGGAGATAGGAAGCAGTACCTTGATAGACATGAATGTCGATAATATGTTATTCACCACTGGTATTTTGTGTATAAGACGTCTTGAGTTTTGACTACTTTCTTAACCAAGGTTTGATATAAGCTTTGAGTTAGTCATCCTTTTTGTAGAAGGTGCTGAGCAACTTTGGCAAATAAAATCAGTATGAAGTTTTGAAATATTTTAGTAGTCTACAACCTAAAAATGTAAATTAATAGGGATACTACTCTGTAATGATGCAGGCACTGAAATTACTACTGACCTCTAAAATAAAAGTGTAACTGTGGAGAAATAGATTGGGTTTATTTACTGAAGGGTGGCCATGCAAATCTTGTTTTGAAAGTACATAAGTAAGAGCTGAGTGACCTAGTGGGCTAATGCATGAGGAAATATTTTGCCATCTTCATAATATCATGCAATCACTCTTCAAAAGGCAGATACCTACAGCTGTGATGTCACCGCATCTACACATATACTTTTGTCCTAATAAATTAAAAAAAACAATTCACAAGGTTTTGACATTAAAATTAATAAAACTCTTTACTTGAAATAAAGCTATGCAATGTGGATTGTAAAACTGAATATGCAAGCAGCTTTACACTTGCAGAATGGAATATGAAATAAATGAAAAGAGAGGTGACACACACAAAACTTACCTGGTGCTATCACTCCAGTTAGCTAAATATTGTACTGAATTTTAGTTGTCACTGACTAGTAAGTCCAAATAGCTGTCATATGGTTTCACAGATAATGCATCTCAAGCTTGAGACCTAGAGGAGAAGTCCATAGTGCACACTTTAAAAGTAAGGCATCTGCAATAAATAAACTCTATAACAAAAGGAAAAAAATTGCTGTCCAGGACCAAGAAGGAGCAGATGCCCAACTGGAAGCAATCTCTCCTTAGCCTGAACAAGAAATCCTCCAAAGCAAACTTTGAGTCCAAATTGGCCACATCTACTAGAGACAATCATAAGGTCTTCTTCACATACATCCACAGTCTCAAAGGTAGCACCCAGATCTGCTCAGAATTGGTGGTTAAGGACACCACATACACAAATGCCGTGGACACAGCCAACTTGCTGGCTTACAGATTAAATGGAAACTTCACCCCACTGTCCCCTCTATCAGTAAATCAGAACATCCTCAGTACCTGCCCCCTCCCCTTATCTCTAGGGAGCAGGTCATCATTGCCCTCTCAAAGGCAAGAAATACAGCCTTCATGGGACCCAATAACAATCCAGGCTGCATCCTTCATGAACTCAGGCAGGACCTTGCAGCACCACTGGGCGCCTTATTCAACCAAAGCCTGAGTACCGGCTTCATCCCAGCTGAGTGGTGGAGCCACTGTCATCTCTTTATACAAAGGTGGAGCATCCACCGATCCAGGAAATTATAAACCCATCAGCCTAACTAGCCTGAACTGCAAGGTTGTAGAAAAGCCTTCAACACTATTCTCCACTCAGTCATAACAGATAAACTCTCTCAACTAAGCATTAATCCGTATGTTACCATATGGGTAGCAAACTGTCTCACTGATAGTACCCACCTAGTCAAAATAGGGGAATCCACCTCAAGTAATAGACCTGTAACGAGTGGCGTACCCCAGGGATCAGTCTTAGGACTTCTGTTATTTAGGATATACTTTTCTTAGGTGCAGGCCAAAACCAATAGGCTATGGCTGACCAAGTTTACAGATGACTGCAAGCTGGGCATTATTATCAATTCCCCTAGTGATGTGAACATCCTCCAAGAGGGTCTCAGCCAAACAAATGACTGGTGCCAGAAACATGGCCTCAAGCTGAAAACCAAAAAATGCATCATCATCCCATTTGGGGAGAGTGATGTCCACACAAATTATCACATTAATAACAACATCCTAAGCATGCAATCAGTCGTGAGGGATTTGGGCACCCAGGTCGATAGCATCCTGACTTTTGACCACCATGTTGCTTCCATTGTATGGAAAGCTTTCTACATGGCCCACCATATAAGCAAGAGTATCTCATCCAAGGACAAGGAGGCTGTAATATCCCTGTATTATTACCTTTTAAGGCCCATTATTGAGTACAAAGCCCCTTTCAGCATGTACCTCACAAAGCACATGCAGCAGCTGGAGAGACCACAGAGGTTCCTCACCAGGAGAATCCATGGCCTCAAACATCTACCCTACACTGACAGGCTAAAAGCCCTGTCCCTCTACTCAGTTTCATACAGACTCATGAGAGGTGATCTCTGTCTGGAATACAAAGCAATCTCAGACTCCACCTTGATGGGACTGCTGGATATTCGCAAGTCAAGCTCCACTTGAGTAACCAGTAAGTGTGACCTCAGCCTGGTCTATGACATCAATAGGACTTGTTGGTGGGATAGATTTGTGTCCCAGAGACTCCCCCATCTGTTGAATAGACTCCCTCTCCATGTCAAGCAGAGTACCTCATTATACCTTTTTAAGCAAAACCTGGATAACTGGATGGGAAACAGAAAATACTCCCCAGGGATTCCACCTGTGTCCCTGCTGGACTGCAGCATTGGGTGCTGACTTGGCTAAACATGGGCTAAACTCTTGGCTATGCTTATAAGGGACTCAGGGACAATAGCCTAGTAACTTCCTATGATCCTAAAGCAAAAGCTAAACATAGCAAGTGCTTTCTCTGTGCTTAAAGAATGCAATGCAATCATCCTTCCAAAGCATAAAAAAAGCATATGTGTTTCCTGCCTAAAGGTTAATGTTAAATAAAAACTTTCCTATTTCTATAGCCACATACTTCTGTGGAGAAGTTAGCACATGCTTTCAACTAGATTAACATATCAAGTAATACCGAGCCTTATTCAGTGAAATATATGCATGTCTGAGAAGCCAGTTTCACTTTTAATAGCTCTGCTGCATTTACACTGAAATTAATTACATATTCTGAACAGTTCACATTATAGCATTCCATACACATTCTATATATTTTATATGTTGCAAGATTTACTGAAAGCAAAAGCTACAATTTTTATGAAAAATACATTAATCCATCTTTTCTGTAGGTTTTACTGAAAGACAATTGCAGTCTTTACTCCAGCTCTTACAACAGGTAACCTGCTAGGAGAAATTATTTGTTCATGTTCTAAATGGACCAGACTCCAAAGCCCAGAGTGAACAGACTGTACACATCAGGTTTCTGTGGCTGGCACAAAGCCCTAATCTTTATAATATTACCATGAATCCTACTATAACAACTGTAATCAAAGTCTCATCTCATCGATTCATAGGTATATATACTAGGCTAACAATCACTATGGACTTTGTAAGCCTAAATCCTATGTACTGGAACTCACGAACTTGTAGTAGACTCATTAGCTTTTTCTGTATACACTGTAGAGTTCCACTTGTTTCCTTTATTTTTTAATATTTGATAGATGCATGGTCTCCCCATTTCTGTTGGTATATCCCAAGGGTCTATACTTGGCCCTCTTCTCTTCATTTTATTCACAAATGACCTCAGCTCAGCAGCAAACAAGACTGTCCAATACGCTGATGATGCTACCCTTATATGCTCTGCCTCCACACCCCAAGAACTTCAAATAAAAATGCAATCATCCTTCCAAAGCATAGAAAAATATCTATCAGAAGATCAGCTAATTTTCAACCCAAATAAAACCAAACTAATTATCTTCAACAACAAAAAATCCAAACATTGTCATGCACCTCTGTCAATAAGCTCCTCAAACAGAACCAAGATCGAACTCACAACTCATACTAAACTCCTAGGGATCACTATTGATGAGAATCTTATTTTTGAAAAACATGTCTCTTTGACAATCAAAAAGTGCACATCAAGCTTGGCACCTTATATAGAGCCAAGCCATATCTTACCCACAATGTCAGGCTTGCCACTGCCCATTCTCACCTGCTTTCTTCCCTCCTTTATGGATCTCACATACTCACCAATCTTAGCAAATCGGACCTAAATAATCTAGAATCTTCCTATCACAAAATTACCAAGTTTGCCTTGAATACCCCACACAGGACTCACCACTGTGCTGTGCTCTCTCAGCTAACATGGCTAGAACTCCCCAACCTTCTAGCTCTCAACCAACTTTCGATGGTCCACAAGATAATTCACCTACCCACTAATTGTCCTGCCTTCTCCAATCTCGTCCAACCCAATACTAACCCCAAGACCCTCAGATCCTCCAATAAACTTATGCTAAAGGTCATGCAATCCTGCCACTATCACAGGGACTGTCTCTATTCTGATAAAATTACCAAACTATGGAATACTCTCCCTCCTACAATTGCTAAAAACCCACACCATCATGAGTTCAAACAACTACTACTAAACTACCTGGCTAATCACTGGCTCTGCTCCTGTCTTACCCCAGGCTAATATTCACCTATCCTCACTCCCACCACTTCCTAGCCCATATTGTTTTTTTTACATTACTACTACAATTTCTCCCTGATTTCCTACTATCTAAGTTTTTTTCTTCTGTATTAACCCTCTTTGCTAACATGGCAACACTGTTACATCTCTATATGAAAAATGTAACCAGGTGGAATCTCAAATTTCAGGTCTATCAATTCTATTTTTGTTTAACCTGCTATATTTTTGCCTAGCCTGACTTAAGTTTTTGTAAAAAAGGAATGCATTTAATGTTTTAGAATTCTGTAAACTGAATTACTGTTGTGTTATTAAAAGAATTTATTGTACTGTTTTTTTGAAGCTTTTCTCCCCGGGCCTCCACTGAAAACGGGCTATTGGCCCAGTCGGATTTTCCCAGTAAACAAATGTAATCTAATTTCAACTACTTTTGAGGTCTTTTAGGTTAATTCTCTTCAAGTATGTGTCTGCCATTGTTTACTGTGCTGTGCTATACTTCAGCAGCATTTTTTTAATCTAAAGGCTGTTTTAACTGCAGAAAAATATAAAAAAGTTCCCATTCCTGTAAAATCTACTATTACTGGTGCTTATTCTGTGGAGCACTAATTTTTCTCATAACCCTAAAATACCATGACATTTACAGTAGTGGTCATTTTAAAAATATAGATGATATTTTTCATAAGAAAAAGCTAAAGCAAAGATTTGTGAATTATTCATTTTTTTGATTGGGCTAAAACTTTTAACCACATAAAAAATCTATGAGAAATTTTACTTAGAAATGAAAACAGAGCTGAAACTTCACCTAAGTTTAATTATTAATACTATAATTCAAACATTCAATATGCATTTTTGATCTGGCAATGTGTTGATTTGAACACTCTATATATTACAAAAAACTAACATCTGCAGTTATACTCATTGCAAGATAATCTGTCATTATGCCAGTTTCCAATGAATATCAATCCATACTTCTATACCTTTCCTTTGTAAAACTATCTGCTCATGACTGTTTTTTTTATATGTTGTCAGTGATATATATATATATATATATATATATATATATATATATATATATATATATATATATATATATATATCCAAAACTGTGACAAGTCCAAGAGCATGCTAAGTAATTCTTCTAACCACACTAAAACAAACAGCGGAGAAAAGAACTGAAACCTCATTCTGTGATTCATGCTTGTGGAAACAAAATGAAACAGTCACGCACAATATGCATCTATATATATATATATATATATATATATATATATATATATATTTATATACGGGTCTACTTCATTTCACCTAACTTCCAATTCACTGACTCCCATTTGACTGAGACCAAATGACTGAGATTTCATTTCACTGACACTTCATTTCACTGACAGTTCATTTGACTGACAAGTATTATTAGCACGAAAATGGAATATGCCCCCTTCCCCACTGTAGTGCGACCCTGGAGTTAGAATATATAGTCGGGGGGGTGGGGGCACAGCCCCCCACAACGGGGGGTGTGGGGGGCGAAGTCCCCCAGTTACTTTTCTTTTACTAAGCAATATTATATAAAAACTTAACAATATCATATGGAATGAAGTGTGGGGCTGTGCCCCCCACACCCCCCCAACTATATATTCTAACTCCAGGGTTGCACTACAGTGGGGAAGGGGGCATATTCCATTTTCTTGCTAATAATACTTGTCAGTCAAATGAACTGTCAGTGAAATGAAGTGTCAGTCAAATGAAATTTCAGTGAAATGGGGTCAGTGAAATGAAAGTCAGTGAATTGGAAGTTAGGTGAAATGAAGTAGACCCATATATACATATATGTGTATATATATATATATATATATATATATATATATATATATATATATATATATATATACATATATGTATATAAATATATACACACACACACACACACACACACACACACACACACACACACACACAAAAGAGTTCTACATATTTTGCAGAACTGCTTTCCATGAACTGATTTCTTTGTTCTATTCTTTATTCTTACTTGCAAAACTCCAAGTAAAGTGAGTTGTGTCATGTATCAGCTGTGATTGCAGTTTGCTTTTTTTCATTATCTGCATGACCATTGTTGAACTAGGCAAATTGTAACTGTCACTCTTCAAACAAATGTCAAGGATATGTGAGAGTAATTATTTCATAATGACGGAATAAGAACAACATTGTCACATTAAATCATCCTTCCTGAGGCTCTTCAGTTTTCACAAGTGCGTGAGATTGCATGGGAAACTGAAACAGGAGCCTGAACAAAAATCTTCTCACTGATTTCATTTTTTCCTTCTTTGTCTTGCCAGTAAACAGAAGAAAAGAAAAGTGTAACAAAGTACAAATAAGAAAGAATCGGGTTAGACAGGCAATATCAAGTGAAGTCTAACGTTTGTGGTTAACCAAAAAGAACGTGGAAGGGTTTGGACTTGTGATACAAAAAACACTGCAAAGATAATGAAACAGAAATAGACAGGCATGTTCTGCAGCTGGAAAAGTACACACTGACAAGGAGCCAAGAAACAGCTAGCAAGGGAAAGAAAAGGCTGAAGCATCTAGTATTTCAAGTAAGTGCATACAGCAATATTAAGGAGAATTAGGACAAACAAACAGAATGTGAAATCAACTTAAATATACCACCAATCTTACATGAATTTTTTTCTGAATACTCAATGGGAGATTAAAACAAAAACTGCATTTCTTATCACCTCTATTCATGTTACAGAATAACTGCTTTTATAATTATCTGTATGTAGAGCCAGTTTATTGATTTACATGATGTACTATTCATAAACTGTGCACCAGGTACCCCGACTCTTTAAATGATGTCACCTTTTAATAGTAGATGTCATGACATGTGGATTATAAATGAAGAGGTGAAGTTGTATTAGTCCAAGATGTAGCTCTGTTTAGAAGGGGTGAGAAGCTGTCATTTCATATGTTAACTTATGTGCTAATATGAGGTTAAACCGTGTTGCAGCTATTGTGGATTTCCAGAAATCCATTTTTTAATGAGAAATTTTACTTAGAAATGAAAACAGAGCTGAAACTTTGCCTAAGTTTAATTATTAATACTATAATTCAAACATTCAATATGCATTTCTGATCTGGCAATGCGTTGATTTGAATACTCTATATATTACATAAAAACTAACATCTGCAGTTATTCTCATTGCAAGATAATCTGTCATTATGCCAGTTTCCAATGAATACCAATCCATACTTGTATACCTTTCCTTTGTAAAACTATCTGCTCATGACTGTTTTTTTTATATGTTGTCAGTGATATATATATATATATATATATATATATATATATAGATATATATATATATATATATATAGGTTCATAGGTTCATACTAAACTATCTGCCCTAGGGCATTTATAAGCCTAGCCAGAGTTGTGTGGCTTTCACCACCCCTTAGGTTGAAGAATACTATACCCATTAGTTTGCCGTGCCTCTGTCCAGCAGTGATATAGAGATGATCCCCGGGGTAAACCTACGATCTCCCATCCACTGGTCAAGATTCCTCTTGAACAGAGCCAGCGAGGTGCTCTGTCTCACATGGACCGGGATTCTGTTCCACAGCATAGGGAGTCTCTGAGTGATGAATCTGTCCCTCCAGCACATCCTATTTATATCCGTGTTGAGGTTTAAGTCTCTTGCTCTTGTGGCTCTGGTGGATTTGGATTTTTTGAGGTGGAGCATGTCCATTAATTCCGGGTTGTACATGGCCTTGTATGTCAGGCACAGGTCACCTCTGAGCAGACGGTATGCGACTGAATAGAGCTGGAGTTTCTTCAGTCGGGCAGCATATGGCATATTTTTTAGCCCCTTTATCCTTTTGGTAAGGAACTTTTGGGGTCTTTCCAATTGCTGCAGGTGTCGGGTAAGATACATTCCGAATGGGGCATTGTACTCAATCATTGGTCTGATAAGTGAAGAGTACAGGGGAACAATGACCTCCCTTGATCTGGATGTGAATCCCTTCATAATCAGGTGGGTAATGTAGAAGGTCCTCCTAACCACTTTGGCAATGTGAGTGTCAAAAGAAAGGTTACTGTCAACTTGGGTCCCCAGGTCCCTGATAACCTCTTCTGTGCTTAATGGATTGCCACCTATGTGGTAACTTGGGGTTACCTTGTTTTTACCAAAGGGTATGACTATACATTTTTGGCGTTTAGCTTAAGGCCATGGCTCTGGCACCAGTTATCCGTTTCTATGAGACCTCTCTGAAGGATATCTGTGTCTGATGGATTTTCAACTATGGCGCCCAGTTTGCAGTCATCTGCAAACTTTGTCAGCCACAATCCTCCTATGTTTGCCTGCACTTCTGAAAAGTAGATGCCGAACAAGAGGGGGCCCAGGACTGAGCCCTGTGGGACACCGCTTGTGACCGGAGTCTGACATGGCACCAGCAACTCTAACCCTGTGGGTTCTGTCCTTGAGCCAGTTTGCAACCCATCTTGTGACATATGGGTTTACATTTAAGCTGGTGAGCTTTTCTATGATACCTGAGTGGGGTATTGTGTCGAAAGCTTTTGCAAGGTCAAGGTAGGCTGTGTGAACTGCCTTACCCTCATCAATGGCCTTGGTGACTGTTTCAAAAGTCGACCAAGTTCAAGAGGCATGATCTGCCCTTGACAAAGCCGAATTGGGTAGGATCCAATGTCTGTAGGTCCCCTATGTCTTTATTTATGAGTTCTATTATGATCCTCTCCATAGCTTTGCAGACCAGGCTTGTTAAGCTTATGGGGCGGTAATTACCAGGGTCCGTAGAAGCACCGCCTTTGTGGAGTGGGACCACATTGCCGTATGCCACTCTTTGGGTACGTATCCTGTGGTAAGGCTAAGATTAAACAGCAGCCATATGTGTGGGTTTAGTTCCTCATTGAGTTCGTGTAGCTCACAGCCGGGGACACCATCCGGTCCCATTGATGCTGTGTTTTTAGCTTTAGAGAGAGCAGCTCTCACCTGGGCATTTGAGATGATTGGGAGGCTACACTCTGCTGGGATAGATATTTCTCCTTTTGGGGGGGAGAAATTTTCACTGAACCTGTCTGCCAGTATGTTTGCAATGTCTGTGGGTTCAGTGATTTTTGTATAATTTTGGACTAATTCTGAGCATATCTGGGAGTTTCCACCCAGATTTCTAACATAGCTAAAGAAGGCCTTATGATTGTCTTTTGAGTCCTTGGCGATTTTTCTCTCAAAGTCGGCCTTGGATGATTTTATGAGTGATCATAGTTTTTTACTAGTATTGATCAGAGATGTCTTCCCTTTTAGGGATTTTGCTCTATCTTGTAGTAGCTTTCTCCTCTTGTTGTAAAGTTTGTTTATGGCTGGGGTCCACCAGATCGGGCGCTTGCCTTTGGTGGAAAGGTTCTTGATTTTATTTGGGATTGCTTGATCCATGCAATCCTGGAGGTGCTCGTAGAAAGCATTTGTAAGGGATTCAGCAGCGTGGGTTGTGGTTTCCAATGGCTCAGGGGCCTTGAAGGATACCACACCAGTCTTAAGAAGTGTGAAGTTGGCTTTTGAGAAGTTCTTCACTGTGGTCTTCCTTCTTGCGGGTGGGGGCGGGATGTGGATCTCCAGTGAGATTAGTTTATGGTCTGATCTCACCAATGAGGGATATACTTCCGGTGTGGAGCATTTTGTCCCCATGTTTGTGATGATCAGGTCTAGTATATTTTCACCTCTTGTGGGAATGGTGACAAGTTGTTCCACAGCATTTGAGTTTATGAACTCCAGGAACCTTTGGGCTAGGGTATTGGGGCTTGAGTAATGTTCCCAGTCTATGTTTGGGTAGTTGAAGTCACCCAATATGATGGTGTTTGGAGAGACATTTATACTCTCCAGTGTCTTCAGGAAGGCTGTGTGTGGTTCCTGAGTTTGAGAGGGTGGCCTGTAACATGCTACAAACTGTAGAGCAGTTTTGCCTATGGTTAATTGCACCTGAATGGTCTCTGATGCTTCATGAGTTGCCACCAGCCTGGAGGTGTGGATATCCTTGATGAATATGGATACACCCCCTCCTTTTGTGGTACGGTCCGGGTTTTGGGGCCGGAACGCATGATATGAGGTAAAACTTGATAGTGCCGGGGTGCTCTCAGGAGCCTTGAACCAGGTTTCAGTCACAGCACAGACATCGATGTTCTCCATATTGAGGAGGGCTTCGAGGGCATGCATCTTGAGATTTAGACTTCTGGCATTGAGCAGCATTACCCTTATTTTTTTTCCATTATTGTTTTCTAGGGCGGTGGGTTTAGAATTTGAACCTTGTCTAAAAAAGGCACTATGGGGGTGGCAAGAGCCTTTGCCAATATCCGGAAACCCAGGGGTGACAGGTGCAAGCCATCCCTTGCGAAGCAGCGTGGATTGTCAAGCATGTCATTCCAGGCAGACAGACATTGGATCCCCTTAGAATGACACCAGAAATTAAGCCAATTATTAAAACTGATCATTTTGTCTCTGTATTGTGGCATCATTCTTGGTGAAGGTAGGATACTGCTCAGGGTCAGGGTCATACCAGCCTGGGCTACATAATCTGAGAGCTCCTTTATGTCTCTTTTCATGTAGTCCAGGGAGGTATGTCTCAGGTCATTCACACCGGCATGGACAATGACTGAGTCATACTTGTACTTGCTGTGGAGTGACCTGAGTGCTTGTGTTATGTGGCGGATTCTAGCGCCCGACAGGCAGCTTACTGTGACCCTCTCCTTGTTCAGTCTGGTGAGTGGGACGTCAGTGTGTCTGACTATGGAGTCACCTATGACAAGTGTGTCTGGCATTGTCTTTGGCCTTAAGGGCTGTGACTGATTTGCACACTGACTTTGTGATCTATGTGTTGCTTGTGTTATGTCATGAGGTGGCAGTTGTTTGGGTGTCTGCTTTGGAGGCCTCTGCTGTTTTGGTAGATTTTTGATCAGTGCCTCCGAGTATGTCTTTGTGTGTTTATGTGTTTGATTTGTAGTTGTGATAGTTCTATGTGAGACTGGGTTTATGGTGTGTGTGTGGTTACCTTCTCCTCCTGTCTAGTTTTGCCAGTCCTGAGTTGAGAGAGCTCAGCCTCCAGTTTGGCTATATAGTTGCATCTCTCGCATGTATTTGTGTTTTGTGGGAGGAGGAGAGGGTTGTCTGTGTACATGAGGCAATTGTAACATTGCCTCAATATTCCCAGATTCACCAGCTGGGCAGGAGAGGACGCTAGCAACTGACCCTTTGACATGCTAGAAGAAATGAAAAAGTTTGCTGTGTAACTGAGTCAGAAAGGACCTATAGGGAAGTGGGTACTCAAGTGGGTTTTAAGCTAGTGAAGTACTTTGTATAATATAGAAGTGCTTTACCTGACTAAAAAATGCTTTAGGAACAAGTGCTGAGCTTTACAGATAGAGAATAGACTGTTTAGATTACAAGTAGAGCAGTTCTAAGGGAAAAAATGAAGAGCAGACTTTACGGAGCCAGAAATACTTTAACCTTGTTTAACCGGCACTGCCCGATGGTGCTCTAGTGGCAACTCCGTGCTAAATGCAAAAAAGGCAATAAGTCAGTAGTACAGGCTAGCACACTTTAGTGGGCAGCCAAACAATTAAATTAAACAGCAAACAAACACTTTTCGACTTGAATTAGACTAATTTTGACTAAAATGTACTTTTAAGTGCAGATAATAAAAAATGCAGTAAATAACTATGAAAACAGTTAAAGCTTGCTCTAGGTAAGCAGTAGAAGGTAAAACAAATATAAAAGACAGCAGGATACTTAATCAGGAAAGCAGTCGCTTTTTTCAGTTCTCTGTAGCCAGGAAGACTCAACAGGACCACGTGGAGCTGTGTCTGAGCAATATGGCTTCAAAAAAATGCCAGAGGCAGATTTTAACCAGGGAACTTCAAAAGAGCTAGAAATTGTCCAAAATGACCAATTACTATAGCTTCTTCTGCTGAGGTCACTTCCCTCAAGGACAGGTAGGCTATTCAAGGCTCCCCACTCCCACTGGTGAGCTAAAAAACTTCCTTCTATTCAAGTAAGGCAATGGACAACACAGGAACTACAACACAGCCCAGGATACAGCAAGGCCTGTAAACTGGTCTAACTAGTTTAGGAGAGGCAGGAAAACAAGGAATTTTTTTTTTTTTTTTTTTTGTTTTTAAATAGAAACACACAGAAATGCAGAAAAGGCAATAAGTCAGTAGTACAGGCTAGCACACTTTAGTGGGCAGCCAAACAATTAAATTAAACAGCAAACAAACACTTTTCGACTTGAATTAGACTAATTTCGACTAAAATGTACTTTTAAGTGCAGATAATAAAAAATGCAGTAAATAACTATGAAAACAGTTAAAGCTTGCTCTAGGTAAGCAGTAGAAGGTAAAACAATTATAAAAAACAGCAGGATACTTAATCAGGAAAGCAGTCGCTTTTTTTCAGTTCTCTGTAGCCAGGAAGACTCAACAGGACCACGTGGAGCTGTGTCTGAGCAATATGGCTTAAAAAAAATGCCAGAGGCAGATTTTAACCAGGGAACTTCAAAAGAGCTAGAAATGGTCCAAAATGACCAATTACTACAGTTTCTTGTGTTGAGGTCACTTCCCTCAAGGACAGGTAGGCTATTCAAGGCTCCCCACTCCCACTGGTGAGCTAAGAAACTTCCTTCTATCCAAGTAAGGCAATGGACAACACAGGAACTACAACACAGCCCAGGATACAGCAAGGCCTGTAAACTGGTCTAACTAGTTTAGGAGAGGCAGGAAAACAAGGAATATTTTTATGTTTTTTTTTGTTTTTA
>NC_056741.1:1063002396-1063044896 GCF_019279795.1 Protopterus annectens | reverse complement strand
GTAATTATTTCATAATGACGGAATAAGAACAACATTGTTACATTAAATCATCCTTCCTGAGGCTCTTCAGTTTTCACAAGTGTGTGAGATTGCATGGGAAACTGAAACAGGAGCCTGAACAAAAATCTTCTCACTGATTTCATTTTTTCCTTCTTTGTCTTGCCAGTAAACAGAAGAAAAGAAAAGTGTAACAAAGTACAAATAAGAAAGAATCGGGTTAGACAGGCAATATCAAGTGAAGTCTGACGTTTATGGTTAACCAAAAAGAACGTGGAAGGGTTTGGACTTGTGATACCAAAAACACTGCAAAGATAATGAAACAGAAATAGACAGGCATGTTCTGCAGCTGGAAAAGTACACACTGACAAGGAGCCAAGAAACAGCTAGCAAGGGAAAGGAAAGGCTGAAGCATCTAGTATTTCAAGTAAGTGCATACAGCAATATTAAGGAGAATTAGGACAAACAAACAGAATGTGAAATCAACTTAAATATACCACCAATCTTGCATTAATTTTTTTCTGAATACTCAATGGGAGATTAAAACAAAAACTGCATTTCTTATCACCTCTATTCATGTTACAGAATAACTGCTTTTATAATTATCTGTATGTAGAGTCAGTTTATTGATTTACATGATGTACTATTCATAAACTGTGCACCAGGTACCCCGACTCTTTAAATGAGGTCACCTTTTAATAGTAGATGTCATGATATGTGGATTATAAATGAAGAGGTGAAGTTGTATTAGTCCAAGATGTAGATCTGTTTAGAAGGGGTGAGAAGCTGTCATTTCATATGTTAACTTATGTGCTAGTGTGAGGTTAAACTGTGATGCAGCTATTGTGGATCTCCAGAAATCCATTTTTTAATGAGAAATTTTACTTAGAAATGAAAACAGAGCTGAAAATTTGCCTGAGTTTAATTATTAATACTATAATTCAAACATTCAATATGCATTTCTGATCTGGCAATGCGTTGATTTGAATACTCTATATATTACATAAAAACTAACATCTGCAGTTATTCTCATTGCAAGATAATCTGTCATTATGCCAGTTTCCAATGAATACCAATCCATACTTGAATACCTTTCCTTTGTAAAACTATCTGCTCATGACTGTTTTTTTATATGTTGTCAGTGATATATATATATATATATATATATATATATATATATATATATATATATCCAAAACTGTGACAAGTCCAAGAGCATGCTAAGTAATTCTTCTAACCACACCAAAACAAACAGCAGAGAAAAGAACTGAAACAACATTCTGTGATTCATGCTTGTGGAAACAAAATGAAACAGTCCCGCATAATATGCATATATATATATATATATATATATATATATATATATATATATATATATATATATATATACACATACACACACACACACACAATACACACACAGACACACACACACACACACACACACAAACAAATGCACACACACAAGAGTTCTACATATTTTGCAGAACTGCTTTTCATGAACTGATTTCTTTGTTCTATTCTTTATTCTTACCTGCAAAACTCCAAGTAAAGTAAGTTGTGTCAGGTATCAGCTGTGATTGCAGTTTGCTTTTTTTCATTATCTGCAAGACCATTGTTGAACTAGGCAAATTGTAACTGTCACTCTTCAAACAAATGTCAAGGATACGTGAGAGTAATTATTTCATAATGACGGAATAAGAACAACATTGTCACATTAAATCATCCTTCCTGAGGCTCTTCAGTTTTCACAAGTGCGTGAGATTGCATGGGAAACTGAAACAGGAGCCTGAACAAAAATCTTCTCACTGATTTTATTTCTTACGTTAACGTATGTGCTAAGTATGAGGTTAAACAATTTAGTCTTAAAGAAACTGTGATGCAGCTATTGTGGATTTCCAGAAATCCATTTTTTAAGAATTAACTTTGTAAATATCTACAAAAACATAAAACATAAATCAAAGTGTATATAAACATATATACAAAGAAGAATATAATTATTTTTTATATAATTTATTAGAGCATACATGCTCAAAGTGCACAGTGATTGATGTTATAATCTTCTGAGGTCTATGTTTCAGACTGTTTCTTTAAGCAAGAGCTTAGATTGTTCTATCTGGTTTTGGATCCCATCAAGATAGGATCAGAACAAAGGATTTATCAAGCCCCACATCTGTCAGTACAAACTAATGTTAATCTGTATAGGAGTCAACAGGAGGGTGACTCTTGATAATGGGCCTCAATCATCTCTGTGGTCATCATATTTCTTCACGTACCTTTGGCCGCACATGCAATGTCATCATGCCAAGGCAAGTGTATTAACACTCACACATCATGATTCTTGTATTAATTTAGTTTTAGCGGAGAGAGGAAGGAAGGGTAAACCCTACTTTTCAGAACGATCACAGATTGCTGGGAATACAAAGGAAGATCAGTTAAACAGATGTATTAGGTTTCTGCTAACTTTTTCAAGTGATGTTAGTGTTTTTTGTAATATTATAAAGAGGAATTGGAATATTCTATATGCGTTAAATGATTTAAGTAATGTAATTGCTGAAAGACCAAATTTTTCTTTTAAGAATAATTTGTCCCTTAAAGGACAATTATGTTACAGATCACAGGCAGATAAGTTACCTGCGAGTTCACAAAGATCAGGTACCTACCCGTGCAGAGGTTGCAGTGCATGCTGCTTTATTTATTCTGGCAAGCGATTTATTCATCCTGCCCTTAATTATTCTATAGAGTGCTTGTTTTATGTAGATTGTATATCTAAGAATGTGATATAGTTTTTGTCTTACGTGCAGGGCATTTTATGTTGGTAAAACTAATCGTTCCTCGAGGGAACGTATTTTAGAACATATTAGTGACATTTAGAATGCAAAAGAAGGTAGTCCACTTGCACAACATATAAAATCAGTAGGTTCCCAGCATGATTTTAGATTCTTTGTTCTTGAAATAGTAAATGCAAATATTATAGGGGACAATCTGAAGAATAAGACTGAACTGATTGGGAAAAAGATGCTAAGGATGAAGCTGCCAGGTAACAGGAAAAGAGGAAGGCCTAAGATAAGGTTTATGGATGTGGTGAGAGAGGACATGCAGGTGGTTGGTGTGACAGAGCAAGATGCAGAGGACAGGAAGAAATGGAAACAGATGATCTGCTGTGGCGACCCCTAATGGGAGCAGCCGAAAGAAGAAGAAGAAGACTGAACAGAAATGGATATTGTATCTTAATGCCGATAACCCCACAGGCATTAATGATTCTGTTTCTTTAAAACTGATTTTACGTGCACGCAGACTTTCCCACTGATTTTTGATAGTGAATTTGTTTTTACTAGTTTCACAGACGTTTTTATATATATATATATATATATATATATATATATATATATATATATATATTTGGATATGCACAGATAGTTTTTATTCAAATATTTTAATACACTGTTGGTAGTGTGTGTGTGTGTGTGTGTGTGTGTGTGTGTGTGTGTGTGTGTGTGTGTGTGTGTGTGTGTGTGTATATATATATATATATATATATATATATATATATATATATATATATATATATATATATATATGGGTCTACTTCATTTACCCTAACTTCCAATTGACTGACACCCATTTGCCCGAGACCAAATGACCGAAATTTCATTTGATTGGCAAGTACTATTGGCAAGAAAATGGAATATGCCCCCTTCCCCACTGTAGTGCGACCCTGGAGTTAGAATATACAGTTGGGGTGGGGGGCACAGCCCCCCGCAATGGGGGGTGTGGAGGACTAAGCCCCCCACTTACTTTTGTTTTACTAAGCATTATTAAAGCAAAACCAAACCATATAATATGAAATTAAGTGGAGCTGAAGTGGGGCTTCGCCTCCCCCCACACCCCCATACCAGAGGAACTACAGCTTACAGCTTTAACCCTTGCACAACATGGCATGCATTATTAAAAATGAAAAGTTCATTAAGAAAAATGTTGAGACTGTACAATAATTATTAGGAGAAATGACTATAAATAAGTGAACAAAATATAAGGGCTTATTCTAATGAGTTGCAAGTTACTTTCACAAGTTGTAAATCTTCATTCAACTCCTAGAAAGTTTTCATTACAATATATGATGTTATTGTTATATTTAAAAATTTTTTTTTTTTTTCATCAATAAAAAGATTTTTGAGAAAAAAACAAAATATAAGGGCTTTTATAAACAGGAAAATATGACAGATAATGATAAATTCTGAACAAATTAATGTATTGAGAATATCTTTTGGAGGATGGGATGTAATGATTAGGGAGTGGAATGAACTGAGGATTCCAGTGGAACAATATCAAGATGGGGCCTAACAACATCCCAGGTTGCTTTCTGAACAGTCTAAAACATGACCCATCAATACCACTTGAGGTACTGTTCAACTACAGCCTTGAAACAGACTACATTCCAAATGAACGGAGGACCACAACAGTAAGCTTCCTTCCCAAGGGTGGGCCATCAACT
Source organism: Protopterus annectens (assembly GCF_019279795.1). Classification (NCBI taxonomy): domain Eukaryota; kingdom Metazoa; phylum Chordata; order Ceratodontiformes; family Protopteridae; genus Protopterus; species Protopterus annectens. The sequence continues at coordinate 1,063,040,404 of NC_056741.1, read as the reverse complement.
GACCCAGGGAACTACACACCCATCAGTATAACAAGCCATGGAACAAATTATCATGGAAATGATAAACAAGGGCATTGGCAAGCTATATATACTGGACCCATCCCAATTTTGCTTTGTTAAGGGAAGGTCATGCTTACTTAACCTGGTAGAGTTCTTTGAGAGGGTCACCAAGGCAATGGATGAGGTTAAAACAGTGCATACTGCATATCTTAACCTGGCTAAGGCATTTGATACAATACCCTACTCAGGCATTGTTGACATAGACTGCCAGCTGGCTCACAGAGAGGACCCAAGAAATCAGGACTGGTGAGACCACCTCCACTAACACACCAGTCACCAGTTGTGTATCCCAGGACTCCATGCTGGGCCCACTACTATTTGGCATCTACTTCACAGAAGTCAAGACTAATGTTAAAAGTCTCTGACTCATATAGTTCACAGTTGACTGTAAATTGGGAGCTATCATAGATTCCCCCAAGACACAAACATCTTTCAAGTGAGTTTAACACAGACAAATGACTGGTGCCAAAGCCACTTCCTAAACCTAAAATATCCTAAAATCCACTTCGTAAAATATCCATTATAATGCCCTTTGGGAAACTGTCAATGCAAGTTAATTACTCTATCGATAAAATGCCCCAAGAGTTGACCCAGTAATAAGGAAATATGGGAACATACATAGACGGTATTCTGTCCTTTGACCAACATGTAGCTAAGATATAGACGGTATTCTGTCCTTTGATCAACATGTAGCTAAGATAATAAGAAAATCATTGTATGTTGCCAAATTATAGGTAAGGGTATGGCATCCAGGTCCAAGGAAGTTATAGCACCACTCTACTCAGCCCTTATCAGACCTATCATTGAATGTAATGCTCCCTTTGACATGTATCTAATCAGACACTTGGAACAGTTGGAATGCCCACAAAGTTTTCTCACCAGGAGATTTCAGAGCATGAATACCCTGTCCTACATGGTTAAAGGCTCTGTCTCTATACTCAATCGCCTATAGGGTGCTGAGAGGAGATCTTTGCCTGGCTTACAGGGCTACCTCAGACCCAGACCTGATAGATCTGTTGCACATGTGCAAAACAAACAACACCAGAAGCACTTGATCGAGGGATCTGAATTTTGCTTGTGACATAAACAGAATGTGCTGGAGAGATGGATATGTGTCCCAAAGGATCCCCACACTATGGAATAAGCTCCCCAGCCATGTAAAACAGAGTTCATCCCTGACCCTATTCAAACAAAACCTTGACAAGTGGATTCGAAAATTGTAAATTTACCACTGGTCTGCCCCCCCCCCCCCATCTCCCTTATGGACAGAGGCCCTCAATAAGAAAAGTATTATCCTATCACCTCCCCAACAAATTCTTAGCTACCTCCCTACTACCATGACCCCTGTATGATACTTGGGGGCCAAATGCTTTGGTGTGTGTGCCTAGATTTATAAGGGCCCTATTGGTAATTAGCTTAGTAGCAACCTATGAACCTATGAAGTGGAAAGAGCATGCCTTATCTTTATGCAAGAAAATATATTGAACTAAAAGTGTAAGTATGACTATACTTAATTATTGGACAGTATTCAGAAAAAATAATAATGTGATCATGCTGTAATAAATCGAGAAACAGAACTTGCACAATGTCACCTGATGAGGATGTGGTATACATAACTATCAATACAGTGGTGACCTGTCAAGAACATTACTGTATAATGAAGACATTCATTCACAAAAATGGCAACCATCATGGGGATTGGGTATCTAAATCTATCAACATAGTGGTGACCTGTCAGAAACATTGTTATATAATAAAACCATACATTCACAAAAGTGTCAGCCAACATGTAAATAAGTACACTGCACTATGCTAGGTTACATGACCCAGGGCCATCAGCAATGCATGTTCAGCAGGATAAGTATCCACATACACCTCAAAGCACCACATCTGTGCTACATAGACAGTTGCGATTCCATATAAGGTCTACACACCAAACTGCAAAGTGTCTTCTGTGTTTATAAATGGGAAAGGAATGGGATGATAAAAGACAGAAAGGGGGATGCGCAAACAAATGAATACACAGAAGGGCAATGGGAAGAGAAAATGGCATGGGGTATTGGAAGGAGGACAGTATTTTTTCTTTGTGCATGGAATATATATGCTTTTTTTCTATTGTTTTGTAGAAAAGAATGGGGGGAGCAGGAGAATGATGTGGGTAGGAAGGAGGATATTAGTCTAGCAACAGACGAAGATCCAACAAACATAAGACAGAGAAAGACTGAAAGGGGTACAAGGAAAGAAGCGGACAAACAGTCAGACAGACAAAGGGTGGATAACTAGGTCTGGAGAAGTCTCAACAACATCTAGGAGAGGGTGAGTGTCACAGAAGCAAGGGAACACCATGATGGGGTGATAGACTGGGTAAAGACAGTCTACTAAACCATCCTAGTGGGGAACCAGCCAAGAGTCAGTCACCTTTATGGCTGATATCATGTACGGGTTCTGAATAGATGGTTCAATGATGGGAGCTTGGTGGCCATGCATCTCTGCCAGTCATATGAGGATCCACTCAATGGTGGAATTCAGAGTAATGAACCACTGATCAACTTCAGCCTTGATCTGATGCTGCACATCTCTCACTGGATCACACAGGGTGGCCCCACTATGCCACTCCCCTAAGAAAAGACAAAACCACCCACCAAAGATACAACACCAAAGGCTACCATTGATCTCTCTCAACTGCCCATAACAAGATGACCTTCCTTACCATGCAGAAGTGCTGATTTAGGTACTGCTTGGGACCCAGCGGTGGCCAGTGCAGAGAAAAGTGGACACTGCCGTGTAACTTCCTGCTCCAAAGTTGATGCTGCAGAAAAAAATCAAGATAAATGGAGAGAGAGAGAGAGAGAGAAAAACAAAAACAGGCCCTGGAAGGAGGAAACAAAAAGCAGTTACATAAATGAGAGCACCTATGATGATATAGGTTATTATACCAGAGGACAGAACTGACTATGCCACTGTCATTGGAGTGAAGAATACTGGCAAATATATGGATGGTAATCAATATGTGTGTAACAGACAACAAAACAAGGAAGAAATAAACTGATCAAATTAAATGTTTAGTACTATGGAAAAGAGGACTATGTGGAGTGTCATATACAGTGTGGCAAATACAAGGAAGCATGGCACACAAATAACATCCTTCAAAGTAACAATACAAAATGTACAATGGACAACTAATTACTGGACAATTAGCCTCACTGCAGTGACACACAGCTTCATTACAGTAGTAATACCAATGCTATTTTCAATAACAAATAGCATGGTAAAGGAAAGTGGCATGGGTAGAAATTCATTACAAAATGACAGTCCAACAAGGGCAATAAACACCTATACAATAATAATCATATACCTAAAAGGCAATGAAAATACAATGCTGAATTACTAAAATGGACAAACACAGCCTAAATGCAATGGTATAGCCAGAGCTGGTATAGCTGGCATACAGACAGCAATGTCAGAAATAATTGCCACAGGACAGTAGCACATAAACAAATGCAGTTAAAATCACATACACAAGCAGTGAAGAAGTAGGAAATGGTTAGCTTTTAAACTAGTCACCATCCCCACAAGAGAAGAAAACATACTTGATCTCATCATCACGAATATGGGATCACAATGTTCAACACCAGAAGTATACCCCTCACTGGTGAGATCAGATCATAAACTAATCTCGCTGGAGGTCCTCATCCTGCCCCCACCTGAAATAAAAAAGACCACAGTGAAAAACTTCTCAAAAGCCGACTTCACACTTCTAAAAACTAGTGTGGTCTCCTTTAAGGCCCCTGAGCCAGTGGTAAACATTACTCAAACCGCTGAATCACTTACAAATGCCTTCTACCAGCACCTACAGGACTGCATGGATCAGGCAATCCCAAACAAAACTAAGACTCTTTGTACCAAAGGCAAGCGTCCAGTCAGGTGGACCCCAGCCATAAACAAGCTCTACAACAAAAGGAGGAAGCTACTACAAGATAGAGCAAAATCCTTGAAAGGTAAGACACCTTTGAGCATTATAAGTAAAAAACTAAGAGCTCTCATAAAATCATCCAAGGCAAATTTTGAGAGAAAAATCGCCAAGGACTCAAAAGACAATCATAAGGCCTTCTTTAGCTATGTTAGAAACCTAGGAGGAAACTCTCAGATATGCTCAGAATTAGTTCAAAATGATGTGAAGATTACTGAACCTACACACATTGCCAACATACTGGCTGACAAGTTCAGTGCAAACTTCTCCCCTCCCCAAAAGGAGAGATATCTATACCAGAGGATTGTAGCCCCCAAACATCTCCAATGCCCAGGTGAGAACTGCTCTCTCCAAGGCAAAAAACACAGCATCCATGGGACCGGATGGTGTCCCCGGCTGTGTGCTCCACGAACTCTATGAGGAATTAAACCCGTAGTTAGGACAGCTGTTTAATCTTAGCCTCACCTCAGGATACGTACCCAAGGAGTGGCGCACGGCAACTGTGGTCCCACTTCACAAGGGCGGTGCCTCCACCGACCCTGGAAATTACCGTCCCATTAGCTTGACAAGCCTTATCTGCAAAGCCATGGAGAGGATCATAATGGAACTCATAAATAAAGACATAGGGAACTTGCAGACTTTGGATCCAACCCAGTTTGGCTTTGTCAAAGGCAGATCATGCCTTTTAAACTTGGTTGACTTTTTCGAGACAGTCACCAACGCCATTGATGAGGGAAAGGCAGTCCATACAGCCTACCTTGACCTGGCAAAGGCCTTCAACACAATACCCCACTCAGGTATCATCGAAAAACTCATCAGCTTGAATGTAAACCCATACATCACAAGATGGGTTGCAAACTGGCTAAGTGACAGAACCCACAGGGTCAGAGTTGCTGGAGCCATGTCAGACTCAAAGCCTGTCACAAGTGGTGTCCCACAGGGCTCAGTCCTGGGTCCACTCTTGTTCGGCATCTACTTTTCTGAAGTACAAGCAAATGCAGGAGGGTTATGGCTGACAAAGTTTGCAGATGACTGCAAACTGGGCGCCATAGTTGAAAAAACATCTGACACAGATATCCTTCAGAAGGGCCTCACAGAAACGGATAACTGGTGCCAGAGCCATGGCCTAAAGTTAAACGCCAAGAAATGCATAGTCATACCCTTCGGGAAAAACAAGGTTACCCCTAGCTACCATATAGGTGGCAATCCACTGAGCACAGAAGAAGTCATCAGGGATCTGGGGACCCAGGTTGACAGTAGCCTTTCGTTTGACACTCATGTTGCTAAAGTAGTTAGGAAAACCTTCTACATTGCCCACCTGATCATGAAGGGATTCACATCTAGATCAAGGGAGGTCATCGTCCCCCTGTACTCATCACTCATTAGACCTATGATTGAGTACAATGCCCCATTCGGACTGTATCTGACCCGACACCTGCAGCAGCTGGAAAGGCCCCAAAAGTTCCTCACCAAAAGGATAAAGGGTCTCAAAAATATGTCTTATGCTGCCCGACTGAAAGAACTCCAGCTCTATTCAGTCTCATACCGCTTGCTCAGAGGTGACCTGTGTCTGACATATAAGGCCATGTCAAACCCAGATTTGATGAATATGCTTCACCTCAAAAAATCTAGATCCCTCAGAACCACAAGGGCGGGAGACTTAAACCTTGACACGGTTATCAATAGAACGTGCTGGAGGGACAGATTCATCACCCAGAGACTCCCTATGCTGTGGAACAAAATCCCGGTACATGTGAGGCAGAGCACCTCGCTGGCCTTGTTCAAGAGGAATCTTGACCAATGGATGGGAGATCGCAGATATACCCCAGGGATTACTTCAGTGTCACTGTTTGACAGAGGCACAGCAAAATAATAGGCATAGTTTTATTCAAACTAAAGGGGTGGCGAAAGCCACATAACTATGGGCTAGGCTTATAAATGCCCTTGGGCAGATAGCCTAGTATGAACCTATGAACCTATGAACCTATGAAACAACAATGCAAAACATGGCAGTATTGTGGTAAGCAGGTATAGCAGAGATACAAATCTGACAGCAATACATTACATTTACCATCACACCTGAAGAGTTTGACCTGCATCCTATGGCAGGCAAGTCAGTTTTGTATAATCTCCTCCCTCTCTCATCCACTGCAAAATATACAAAAAACATATTAATGATCACAGAGCAACCATGAAAATCAGGTAAAAGCCTACCCTTACACATTGAGGTCTTCTATAATATGATTCATCAGAAATTAAGCCTTACTGTAATATTCTGGGGCTCTCACTAACCTATTTTACTCTTTGGTGGAGAAGGTCTCGGTGATGTTTCTTCATATCATTATATTTGTTCTGGCACTGCTCACCAGGGTGGTCGATGCCCATGGCAATTACTCACCACCTTGGCAAGCAAGTGCCAGTCATCAACCTTATACAACTGGTCCATCATAGCTGTCCCCCCTAGCAGCCACCTCTTGTGCTGCAGGAGCAGAAAGATTTTTGTCTTTCTATTGCACCTCACAGAAGCCCTGCCACTCATAGATCCTACAGAGACCATGGCCATGGGAATGAAAATGACAGCTGTTGTGTAATGCTGCACCTCGCAAAACCCCCCATGATGTTCCTCAATGGATAGCACATTAGAATAATACCTATCCATGGTAGCATGATGCACATGGTCAATAGTGCAGGACAGGGCAACAGCTGCACAGCCATGCCCCACTAGTGTGCAAAGCCTATGTGACCTACATGCTCAGGCAAGTCTATGACAGTCAGGCAGGTAGCATGCTACCAGTGGTCATTACCATACTACAAAGGTGAGTAGTGTGGCTTGACTCCATCATCATTAACCTCCCTTCTTCCCCATTTTCTGCAGAAGGTCTGGGTGTCATATCAAATGTTACCATATCACTTAATTCAATACCACTCTCAAAACTACTTTGATAGTCATGCCGGATTGTCCTAGGTCTTCTCTCATATAATCCATCCACCTCTTTGCTGTGTTCTCGATTCATCTTGCCTTCTTCCTGTCTGCCCCAAATCTTGTTCATCAGACTGTCTTCTGCTTTCTTGCCCATGTGCCCAAACCACAGTACTCTGTTTTGTCTGACCTTCTCTGCAATTGGGTTACTTGTACTTCTCCTCTGATGTGCTCATTTCTTCATCTGTCCCACAGTGTGCATCCTACCATCTGTCTCAAGCAGTTCATCTCCATCACCTCTATCTTCTTCAACTGTTCTGCCTTCACTCCCCAGATTTCTGTCCCATACAATAGTACTGGTCATACCACTATTTTGTTTGCCTTACTTTTCAGCTTCTTTGCCATTCGTCTGTCACACTCTATCCCTGACGGTCTGTGGAAGTTGCCTGCAGTCCCTCTGATTCTAGCTTTGACCTCCTCATTTAGATTTCCCTTCTCCTCAGCCACCTCTCCCAGATACGTGAACCTGTTAACCTCTTCCACTTTCTTCCCTTCTATTTCAATTTTCATCCTCTTCTGATTTCCATTTGCTGCCATTACAACTGTCTTATCTGTACTCAGTTTCATATCATGTGCCTTCTGTTTTGCTTTCCATTATGCTATCATTCAGAGTCTGCATGTAATGCCACCTCATCTACATAAAGCAGCTTTGTTGATCTGCCCTCTCCTCCCAACCTGCTTGTTAACGTAGTCCGTCATCAGTATAACAGCAGTGGGCTCAGAGCTGAATCCTGATGCACACCCACTCCCACTCCCACTTCCACTGAGATCCCCTCTGTGAGTCAGAACTTAGTATGTGCTTGTGTCATTGGGTCCTTTACATACGCTGCACTAATTCTACCAGTGTTTCCAGGACTTCAAACAATCACAGGACTGTCCAAATCAGCTTTCCTGGCAACTGTCACATGCTTTCTCCAAGTATGGGAATGTTCAGTTGGACTCTTTCCTCATCTCTAGCTTCTTCTTGGATATCTCTCTCAAAGCAAACATTGGGTCAGTTGTGTTGCATCCTGATCTGGATCTAGACTGTTCATTACCCATTTTACTTTCTACTACTCTAAGTATTCATAAATCAGTCACCAAAGAACTTTCATGCAGTGTAACAGGAGTTTGATACCTCTATACTGCCCACAGCCGTGAATGTCACATTTGTTCTTGTACACTGGCACTAGCATGCTTATTCTTTAGTCATCTGAGATATGTCTTTCTCTTCATACTGCTGTGAATACATTCAGGAGCCATTTCTCCCCAAACTCACCCAACATCTTGATCATATATTCCAGGACCTCATCTGAGCCTGTTGCTTTCCATGACTTCATTTTCCTTAGTGCTGCTCTTACATCTTCCAGAGTGGGATCCTCTTCTTTCATCTCAGGCTATGCATGTGGCAGTACAGCTTCTGAGAGGTTTTCATCATTCAGAAGCTGTTGGAAATACTTCATCTGCCTTTGATGTCCTGTGGACTAGTAAGCAGGTTACTGCTGGCATCCCTTATGAAGGGTGTCTGATGGCCCCTTCTCAGGAACAGGCCTCGCATTCATGTGAAGCAGAGTTCTTCCATACACTTATCCAAGTGCAGTTTGGACCAGTGGATGGGGAGTCATAAGTTTACCTTGGGTCTTCCACCTATGTCCCTATTAGAAAGAGAAAGCATGTAAATGCTTGACAACTCTTAAGAAAGCTATATCCTCCATAAAACATGTGGTATTAAACCTGTGAACCACATTTGGAAAGTTGGAGCACAGCTAGGCTTAAAAAGGCCCTTTGGGGTCATTAGACTAGTCATCTGCTATGAGTCTATTAATCTGATCTGTGGCACCAGAAATTGTTAGATGTAGTAAAGTGTTTATAAATAGGCAAAGGAGCTTATCTGATAAATAAATCTCATTCTGAAATTAAAATGATTCTATGGAGCATTATTTAACACTGGCTTACAGCATAAGGATTCCAGGCACCATCTAGACTAATGATCAGACACTTTAAATCCTCTGTTTAATCCTAAGCCCTATCTGTATTTTTAGGTTATTTCTGAGGTACTGGCACACCACATACCAAGCCAACCTCAGGTTGGGCAGTCAAGGTGTCCCTCAGTGGATCTACTAAATTTTATTTCCAAACTAGAATTTCATATGTTGGTATATCCAGGAGACAGACATTGCCTAAAAAAGGTGCTATTGGAGCTGCAAAAGTTTTAGCCAATATATGGAAGCTATGAAGGGAATGGTACAGCCCACTCCTCACAAAACTTGTTGGCCTGACAGCTACATCCTTCCATTCTGACACAACACATTGGATCACACTAGAATGACATCAGTTTCTTAGCCAATCACTGCTGCTAATTATTTTGTCCTTGTACTGTAAAAGAAAGTTCAGTTACAGAGTTGCTGTTCTGAACTGTTTGTACGTTTCTTGGAGGCCAGTGCTTACTTGGGCTAAAGGGAAGTCTCTGTGTTCACCAGTGGCAGTGGTTAACACTGAGCAGCCTGCCTGTCCCTGTAGGAGTGGTTACTGCCTAGAAACTGTAGTTTTATTGGCCATTTTGGGTCAATTCCAAATTCCTTGATCACTCTCTCTTAAAACCCTGCAACCACGTGGTTTTGGCATCTTTCCAGGCTTGATAGTTGTTGCTGAAGCACCTACCAAGAGGAGAAATGCTGAGAGAAGAAAGGAGCCACTTTTGAGATTTTAAGTATTTTCTTCTGATTTATTTCTTAGAAAAACTGCATTGCCGCCTACTTTTCGGCGTTTTCTTGCTTGCAAAAGTTGATATCTGTGTTAGAAACAGTATTTAGAGCATACCTAGAGCCTGTTTATTGCATTTTTTGTTATTGCATTTTTTGTGTTGCACTTAATTTAAAATCGTTTTTTCTTAAAACTGCATTTTACCTGCCTCTGACCTAGCACACACGTGTTGGAGTCATTTATTGCACTGTTCTGACTAGTTTGCTACTTGTGTGTCTCAGCTATCCTTAAACAAAAACAAAAAAACAAAAAATCTTGCTATTTTCCCACTTTCTGTAATTTAAAAGAAAGTTCAGTTACAGAATTGTTGTTCTGAACTGTTTGTAAGTTTCTTGGAGGCCAGTGCTTACTTGGGCTAAAGGGAAGTCTCTGTGTTCACCAGTGGCAGTGGTTAACACTGAGCAGCCTGCCTGTCCCTGTAGGAGTGGTTACTGCCTAGAAACTGTACTTTTATTGGCCATTTTGGGTCAATTCCAAACTCCTTGATCTCTCTCTCTTAAAACCCTGCAACTCTCTTTTTGCGAGGTCTTGCGCACAGAGCAGTGTCGGGCAGCGCCGGTTAGCTGGGGTATACTATTCCTGGCTCCACAAAGTCTGCACTGCAAATTTTCCCTTAGAACTAGGCAAGCCTCAACTCAAGTGCTTCAGATTAACTGCTCTTATTGCAGCACTTGCATAACCCAAATCAGCACTTGTCCAAATCTCCTAGACACACTATTATTTTCCAAATCTCCTAGACAGCACTATTATAAAACAGCATAAGACCCTCGATTGCCTGCATGACAAGTGAAATTTACTTTTCCAAGCATGTCCAGAGGTCAGCTTCAGATGTACTCTCCAGTTCATCTGGTGGAATGGGGCATCCTGAGGCAATGTCACAACTGCCTCATGTATACAGACAACCCTCTCCTCTTACCTCTAGACACAAACACTTGTGAGAGATGCAAATACACAGCCAGACTGGAGGCTAAGTGCTCTCAACACATGACTGTAACAGACAGTCAAGAGGAGAAGAGACACACTAGCATCACACCACCAGTCACACATGGATCTACAAAACAAGCACCGGCAAAACCTACACATAAATACACAAAAACATATTAGGAGGCACTAGGTACCAATCTGAAAAAGAAACAGTGCCCTCCAAAGCAGGCAAGCAAGCAACCTGCACCTCCAAACACAAGCCAGAAAACACATAATTCACCTCAGCAGTGTGCCTCATGACAGCCCCTAAGGCAAAACACCATACCCAACACGCTAGTAATAGGAGACTCTATAGTAAGGCACACAGATGTTGCACTCACCAGGCTGAACAAGGAGAAGTTTTCTGTCAGCTGCCTGTTGGGTGCTAGGATCCGCCACATAACACAGGCACTTAGGTCACTCCAGAACAAGTACAAGTATGATGCTATCATTGTACATGTTGGTGTGAATGATCTAAGATGCACCTCCCTGGACTACATGAAAAGAGACATTGAGGAACTCTCTGATCATGTAGCCCAAGCTGGTATGACCCTGACCTTGAGTAGCATACTACCTTCACCTAGAATGATACCATAATACATAGACAAAATGGTCAATTTCAACAATTGGCCAAGCTACTGGTGTCATTCTAAGGGGATCCAGTGTCTATCTGCCTGGGATGACATGATAGACAAGCCTCGCTATTTCGCCAGAGATGGTTTTCACCTGTCACCCCTAGGCTTTCGAATACTGGCCAAGGCTCTTGCCGTCCCCATAGTGCCTTTTTTAGGCAAGGCTCAAAGGACAAACCAACCACCGTAACCAGCACAGGTAACCAAAAACTAAGGGTAATGCTACTCAACACCAGAAGTCTCAACCTCAAAATACATGCACTGGAGGTACTCCTCAGTATGGAGAAAATTGATGTTTGTGCAGTGACGGAAACCTGGTTCAAGGCTCCAGAGAGCACCCCAGCACTACCAGGTTGCAATTCATATCATACCTTCCAGCCTCAGTTACCGGATCGCAGTACAAAGTGCAGAGGTGTATCCATATTCATCAAGGATACGCCAGGTTAGTGGCGCAGCATGATGCCCCAGAGATCATCCATGCGCAACTATCAGCAGGCAAAACCACATTTCAAGTCATAGCCTGTTATAGATCACCCACCATGTCCCAAGATGCTCACTCAGCATTCCTTGAGGCATTGGAAAATATAAAGGTCCTATCTAACACCATAATTTTGGGTGATTTCAACTACCCTGGTATAGACTGGGTGAACTACCAAAGTTCTAACTCCTATGCCCAGCGGTTCATAGAATTTATAAATTCAAATGCCCTTGAACAACTGGTATGTTCTCCCACTAGAGGGGACAACATATTGGATTTATTCATCACAAATATGGGCGCCCATTGTACCACACCTGTTATCACTCCTTCTCTGGTCAGATCTGACCACAAACTGATAACCCTAAACATCCTCACCCCTCCAACTCTCCCTGTCAAAGAAACCATCGTAAAAAACCTTTCCAAAGCAAACTTCAAACTACTTGCATCAGAAGTGGAAAGCTTCACTATTCCCTTGCAGAAGGATAATGATATCCAGGATGCAGAATCCTACACCAAGGCACTTTATATACATCTTCAGGATTGCATGGACTGTGCTATCCCAAATAAAACCAAGACACCTTCCTCAAGCAAGAAGAAACCAGTCTGATGGATCCCGGCCATAAGCAAACTATACAATAAAAGGAGGAGACTTATACAAAACAAGGCCAAATCTCAAGTAGAAAAATCTTCCCTGATCAGCTTTAGTAAGAAATCGAGGGCCCTCATCAAGTCAACTAAAGCCAATTTCGAAAAGAAAGTTGCCAAGGATGCCAAGGATAACCATAAGGCCTTCCATGGTTATGTCAAAAACCTAAATGGCAACGCTCAGGTCTGTTCTGAGCTAGTACAAAATGGAACAAAATACACTGACCCCACTGACACTGCCAACATCTTGGCTGACAGGTTCAGTGCAAATCCCCCCCCTCACCACCTACAGGGCCTATTACTATTCCAGGGGATTGCGTAACTCCAATTATTACTGATACGTTGGTTAATAAAGCTCTATCTAAAGCTAACAACACTGCCTCCATGGGACCAAATGGTGTCCTGGGCTGTGTCATACGCGAGCTCCAAAATGAATTAACCCCACATCTGAATATCCTGTTCAGTCGCAGCCTCTCGACAGGATATGTGCCCATAGAATGGCGCACAGCAACGGTGGTTCCGCTGCACAAGGGTGAGCCCACAACCGACCCTGGGAACTACTGACCAATAAGCCTGTCCAGTCTGATTTGTAAGGCAATGGAGTGAATCATTATGGAACTCATAAATGGAGAGATTGGGAACCTCCAAACAATTGACCCCACACAGTTCGGCTTCGTCAAGGCCAGATCATGCCTCCTGAACCTGGTGGACTTCTTTGAGGCAGTTACTCAGGCTATAGATAAGGGAAAGGAGGTACACACGGCTTACCTTGACCTTGCTAAAGCATTTGACACCATTCCCCATTCGGGTATTATTGATAAACTCACCAACCTGGGCATAAACCCTTACTTCACAAGATGGATCACAAACTGGCTCTCAGGCAGATCCCACAAAGTAAGAGTAGCGAGATCTATGTCCGAATCCAGACCAGAAATGAGCAGTGTGCCTCAGGCCTCTGTCCTGGGGCCCCTCCTGTTAGCAATATACTTCTCAGAAGTACAGGCAAGCACTGAAGGGCTGTGGATGACCAAGTTTGTGGACGACTGCAAGCTGGGTGCTATAATAGAGTCTCCGGCTGACATGGATATCCTCCAGAAGGGTCTTAATGAGACTGATACATGGTGTCAAAGCCATGGTCTCAAGCTAAATGCTAAAAATGTGTAGTAATCCCCTTTGGAAAAAACAGAGTCCCCGCGAACTACCACATAGGAGGTAAACCCCTGAAATCTGAAGTAGTAATAGGGGATCTAGGGACCCAAGTAGATAGTCAGCTTTTCTTTGATAACCATGTTGCCATGGTGGTTAGAAAATCCATCTATGTGACCCATCTGATCACAAAAGGGTTCGCATCAAGATCTAAGGATGTAACGGTGCCCCTCTACTCTTCCCTCATCAGACTCATTATTGAGTACAATGCACCAATTGGAATGTACCTGGCTAGGCATCTCCAGCAGCTGGAGAGACCACAGAGGTACCTCACTAAGAGGATTACTGGCCTCAAACAGTTGCCCTATGCAGCACGATTGAAAAACTAAGGCTTTTCTCTGTTGCATACCGCCTTCTCAGAGGCGATCTCTGTCTAACATACAGAGCCATGTACAACCCAGAACTGTTGAACATGCTCCATCTTAGCAAAACCAAATCCACTCAAGCTACACGCTCTAGGGATATAAACCTCAGCACAACAATAAATAGAACATGCTGGAGGGATAAATTCCCTTCGCAAAGACTTTCCTTGCTATGGAACAAGGTCCCGATCTACATAAGACAGAGCCCCTCATTATCACTCTTCAAGACGAACTTGACGAGTGAATGGGTAATAGAAAGTTCACACCAGGGATCATACCAACAGCTCTACTAGATAGGGGCCAAGGGTACTAGCTGCTAGATCAAGGGCCTAGGGAACTAACCAAAGGGGTGGTGAATACCGCACAAAGTGGCTGGGCTAATATATGCCTTCGGGCAGATAGCCCAGTACCTACCTATGAACCTATTTTGGTTATGGCTAGAAGTTAACCTGCCTCAGGCACATGCATAGAGAGTGCCATCATATTTCGCTGCACCATCCTTAGGGAAAGTCACTTAGGATTATTCACACTCACATGTTCAACTGCAAGTCCACATTCCTATCTAGGGTAGAGGGATCCAAGGATTCTAGTCACATTGAGAATTCTGGGCATGAGAAGCAGTTAACTGTCATCTTCTCCTTATCCATCTCAATGAGTGTAGAATCTGTGTACCTAACTACAGAATTACAGATAACTAGGACATTACCATGGAAGGCTATAGGCATCTGGGATCTTATGAGTGCAGACTTGGAACTCTGACAACTTTTTGTGAAGATGTGTGCAGCTCTCTTATAAGTGCCTAGGGCTTGTCTGTGAAGGGTCCAAGAGGTTTAGCAAAGGATTTCTTAACAACCTCCGTATATGTTGGCTTACTGTTTGGAATGGTATATGATGCAACTAGGATGCTTACCGATACTGGTAGATAGTGAAGGGATGGCTTCCAATTTGAATAAATAAATATTTATACCTCTCACAAATAGTATCTGTAATTGTTAACAGTAACTTGGTTATTAGTAAGCTTGAGAAAGCTGCTATACTGTCTCATGATGATAAGTGCAAACAAGCTGGCCACTGAAGGGGCTATGGCAAACTGCAAACCCATAATGTAGAAACAGGCAAAAAGGCTATGTAACATTAATTTAATAGGTATGGTTAAGTCATTATTGTTATTGTAAAGAATACCTTTTTTCTATTTTTACATGAGGTCAGGTGTCAAATGAACATTAGCTGATGTCAAAAAATCACCTAGAGTCAATGTTCTCACTGCCAAGTGGCTAACCCTGCTTCAGGAAATAAATTTAGATAATTTACAGATTAGTATATAATAACCAAGTATAGGTATTAAATAAAAGAAGAAGAAGTAGGGTCCATGGAATGTAGGTGGTACACCACATGCACTTTGGGTAACTTAGTCTCAGACATGTATTATTATTAATATAGAACAGAAAAAGCATCAGGCCATCAGGAAGATACAAAAAAACTGAAATGAACTCCAATTTAATGAAACAACAAACATATCAACTAAACATATTGGTTAAGTTCTTTCGTCTGTACATCAAAGGAAATCCTCAAAACCAAAATATGTCACAACACCTGTGTAGCTCAGTATGCATGTATACCTTTAAGAAGCTTTCCATGGGCTTGCACATATGTATAAATATTGAACACGTGCGAGCCTGACTGCCATTTTGTAGTAAGCTGTTGATATGTAAGCATGCATGTCTGTGTAGTCTGTCAATTAATCAGTTTGTTTATATTCCGTACTGCTGCTATCCATCCTGATGTGTGTCTGTGTAATAAAGCATATAAACGAACTACCTCACCTGTTTGTTTTCAATTGTAAACCAAGATGAGTGACATGGTGTCTGAATGGGATCCAGATTCAAGACCAAGAGGCACTCAGTTAATGTTGGTGAATATAGAAGAATGGATCATCCCCACTGTACGTACAACTGTCAAAAACAGGTCAGAAACAAATTTCAGGTACCAAAACTTGCTTAAATGATTTCTTACTTGAAGAATATAAAATGAAGCACTTAGAACACTCAAAACGAATTTCTAATTAAACGAAATGTCCAAAACTGCAACATATTGATAGAAATATTCGCAATAGTTACAAAAATGTTTGAAATAATTTCCAAATGGCATAAAATGTATAAAATAAGGAAAACAACTGCATTTTTTCAGTGTGTGCTACTTTTTCACATTAATTAAGGCTATTCAAGATATCTGAAGTATACAGAGTGTTCGCAAGTTTATGCAGTATTACAGTGAAGTTAATTCACAAAATACAGCCATTTCAAAGCATATTTTGCAAAGTACAGTATTTCGAAGAGTTTATTGTGCATTTGAATGTTATTACAAGCACTGGCTGTGTGTGCTTGTTTGTACATAACTGCAAGTGCCATATTTTCAATGTTTGGGCATACTTTGTTGGTATGGCTGAAGGATTTCGAAAACAAGGTCCTCTTGTCTTTGATAATAATATTGCAGAGAATTGGAGAGTGTTTGAGCAAGAGTATGATATTTTCATACAGGCTGCATTTTCTGATAAAGATGACTATACAAAGGCATTTATTCTGTTTAATTTAGATGGTTCAGAAGCCATAGAAAGAGAGTGTTCATTTGTGTATGCACCTGCTGTGTTTGCAGGAGAGGGAAGAAACCATCATATAGTGGTACCAGCTGAATCAAGGGAAGACCCCAAGTGCTTAAAATGTAAATTTAGAGAAATGTGTAACTCCCAAACACGTACTATAATGGAAAGGCACTCAATTTACACAAGGAATCAAAAGCCTGGTGAAACTTTTGCAGCATATATATAACTAACTTGAGAAATAATGCTAAAACATGAAGATTTGGTGATTTGGCATTCAGATTATGTTGTAAGAAAGATTTTGCTTCATGACAGTGATTTAACTTTGAATAAGGCCACTGAGAATTTGTCATATATATGAGCTCACAGAAAACACACAAATATGCTTACAAATGAGAAATGCATGCTTCCAGTATCTCCGAAGGCCAGTGTTGATAGTATGCAGCACGTGGTTAAAAGAAGCAGGCCCAAGCACATGGCAGCAACTGTGAACCCTGCCCTGGTCACTGGTATACCCCGTAGATTTCTAACAAATTCCAAAGTGTGCAGTCACAGTGAAGCACAAGGGTGAGTCAGCAAACTCAAAGCATGTTCACTCACCTAGCCTCATAGTCAACTGCCATAATTGTGGTGGCAATCATCTGTCTAAAAGAGAAAAGTGCTTAGCTTTTGGTCAGCAATGCCACAGATGGAAAAAGTGAAATCATTTCCAAAGATTTTGTAAATCAAAAGAGGCACAACAAGAGAACATTCAAAGAGACAAACTGATCAGTTAGAAAGCTGTGACCCTACTTTTTATGTTGATGGTGTGTCTGTGCTTAATGAAACAGTCAGTGCAGTAGATGCATGGGCAAAGAATGAAGTATTTTGTACTGTTCGGATAAATTTAAGATCCATGGAGCTCAAAGCTGATGCAGGTTCAAAGTGCAATGCTATGTCAGCAGAAACATTTGATAGAGTATGTGCTGGTGAGAAGCTTGATTTGGCAAAGTGTGTGAAGCTTGTTGCTTATGGTGGTGAAGAAATTCAAACCAAAGGTTCAGTAGTGCTTTCATGCTAGTCTACTGGGAACAGCTATGACTTGCAATTTTATGTGGTCAAAAGGCATGTACAGTCATTATTAGGCCTCAAGAGACAATTTGAAAATGGGGTTGCTTTCATGTTATAAGAAAGTGCACCATGTAAGCTTGAAAGAGCACTGTTCTAATTTCGCCCAGTCTATTTTCTCTACTATGCTGATCTTTTCAAAGATGAACTAGGCAAGCTTCCAGTTGTGTACTCAGTGAAGTTAGACCCTGATGTCAGCACAGTTGTCAGACCAGCCTGGAAAGTTCCAGTAGCTCCGCAGAAAAGAGTCAAAGCTGAGCTTGATAAAATGGTGCAGCAAGGTGTAATTAGTCCAGCTGATGAACCAACTGAATGGGTATCTTTCATGGTGGCAGCTCATAAGAAAAGCTTAGATGATATCAAAATACAGATTCATCCACGAGATTTGAACAAAGCACTGAAAAGGACTCATCATCCAATGCGTGCAGTTGAAGAAGTTACTGCTCTTATGCCAAATGCCACTGTTTTTTTTCTGTTTTTGATGCAAAGAGTTAATTTTGGCAAATTTTGCTTGACCGAAAATCTTTATTGTTAACCACTTTCAGTACTCCTTTGGCAGGTACAGATTTTTGAGAATGCCATTTAGGATAAATTCTGCCAGTGAAGTCTTCCAGTACCCCATGGAACAAATTTTTTCTGCGTTATCTTTGTGCTATTATAGTAGCTGATATTCTAGTAGGAGGTATTGGTGAAACCGAATATGACAGAAACCTCAAGAAGGTTCTAGAAAGATCATGTGAAGTGAATATTAAGCTGAATACTCAGAAGTGCAAGTTCAGGCTATGAGAAGTTACTTATGTTGGTCATTTGTTTACCAGTTCAGATTTACGACCAGATCCTTCCAAGCAAACAGCAATTCTCGAGATGCCAGCTCCAGACAATGTTCAAGCCCTACAGCATTTTCTTGGCATAGTTAACTACCTAGGCAATTTCATTCTAGACTTGAGACAATTTTCAGCACCACTTAGAGAGCTGACATGCAAAGATGCATCCTGGTCATGGTCAGAACAACACCAAAGAGCATTTGATGTCCTAAAACAGATAACTGCCAACCCTCCAACTCTCAGATACTATGATGTTCGCAAACCAGTAACTCTTTCTTGTGGTGCTTTGAAATTTGGTCTTAGTGCAGTCATTCTTCAAGAGGGTAGACTAGTAGCCTTTGCATCCGGAACTCTAACCCAAACCGAGATGCAGTATGCTCAGATTCAGAAGGAGCTTTTGGTAATTCTGTTTGCATGTTCAAAGTTTCAGGATTATATTTATGGCCAACCAATCCAGATCGAAACAGATCACCAACCTCTAGTTCCTATTTTGAGAAAGCCTATGCATACAGCTCCTGCCAGATTACAAAGTAAGATGTTAAAATTTCAAAAGTATAATTTCAATCTTATCTACACAAAATGCAAACTTCTTTATCTTGCTGATCCTTTATACAGATCTCCCAGAAATACCACTGAACGGCATGAAAATGAGAAACTTGATTTTGAAGTCATGGAAGTGAGAAATTTTTCTTCCACACATCTTGATGAGCTTAAAAGTCATACAGCCTCAGATCCAGTTCTTCAGAAGCTCAACCACTTTATCAGTCGAGGATGGCCGCCAAAGCAGTCTTGTTTACCTCATGACCTACAACCTTATTTTCCTTACAGAGATGAGATTTTGTTTGACAATGATACCATCATGAAAGGACCACACATGATTGTTCCAAAATCCTTTCAATGAGAGTATATTACCATCTTACATCACGGCCACCCAGGAACTGTTTCTACCAAGAGAAGGGGGAAAGAACTAGTATTTTAGCCTTCTATGTCAAAGGACATTGAGAGAGTACTTTCAACTTGTTCTGTATGTAATAGTAGTATGCCACATCAACAGAAAGAGCCACTTCAGCTAAACCAGATTCCTGAACTACCTTGGTCAACAGTAGATATAGACATTTTTGAATGGAATGGTCAGCATTACTTGGTGCTAGTAGACTTTTATTCAAATTGGCTCAAGATTGACCTACTTCTTAACCTAGCATCCAGTACTACCATTACTAAGTTAAAGCGTCATTTTGCAGTTCATGGTAGTCTGGACAAAGTTATTTCTGACAATGGTACACAGCTTACAAGTCAGCAGTTCAAGAGATTTGCAGAAGAGTGGGACTTTATTCATGTTACAAGTAGTCCAGAGAACCCACAGTCAAATGATTTGGCAGAACATGCAGTTCAAAGTGTGAAACAATTACTAGAAAAGTCCAAACAAGGCAATAACAAAGTTTTTCTGAGTCTCTTGAATCTCAGAAATATTCCTCATGCTAAACATCTTGGTTCACCTGCAAAGAGACTTCTATTGAGACAAACCAGACCACACTGCCAATCAGCAGTAATCTATTGGTTCCATGTGTCAATAACAACAGATCAGTAAAAGCCCATCTGTTGAAGAAGTGCTTATCCCAGAAGTCCTATTATGATAAGACCAGCAAACCTCTAAATCCATTACAAGAAGGGGAGATAGTGAGGATGCAGACGTCCAAAAGTTTTGATCGGACTGGAGTCATGAAAAGTGTATGTCCAAAGCCAAGATCGTATATTGTGGAATCATAAGGAATAGAATTTAGGCGAAATCGGAAACAATTGGTCTCAACCATCATACCTGCAAGAAAGACGCTAAATCTTAGAGTGAGATATCCAATGTTCCAGTTCCAGAGGACGTTCCAGTAAATATCCCCATTCCTGAGAAGAATCACAAAAATCCTGAAACTGTCTGTTCACCAATGACTGTCCCTGTTGCTAAACCCAGTCCTAATTGCTACATCACTAGATCCATTCACATTTCCAGACCATGTTCCAGACATTTTATTGTGGGCAATTCATTAAAGAGGGAGGATGTAGATCAGTTTGTATGTATACCTTTAATAAGATTTCCATGGGCTTGCAAATATGTATAAACACTGGCACATACGAGCCTGATCGCCATTTTGTAGTAAGCTGTTGATATTTAAGCATGCATGTCTGTGTAGTCAGTCAACCAATTTGTTTATATTTTGTACTGTTGCTATCCATCCTGATGTGTTTCTGTATAATAAAGCATATAAATTAACTACTCTGCCTGTTTGCTTTCAGTTGTAAACCAAGACAAGCGACAACCTGCTTGCGTATAAGAACAAAAATTAAAGAAACATACCCCTTCAAAAACAGTATATTGAAAAATAAACTCTCTGAAAGGTTTACATTATAAAATGCATAAAAAATTATAGACAATAAAAGCTGTCATTTAAGCATGATGCAAACCATTGTAAAATGGCACACTACCTGTGATCTCTTCTTCAACTTGCTGAAACTAGAAATGTTATCATTAAGACCCGGAAGTCTAGCGGCATCAGCCTTTAGTTACCAGATTATTTCCTGGTGTGACAAATGGTTCTTCCAATCACCACTATATATATTAACTTCATTCTTTCTCAAGATTAAAAACGTAAAAGTAAAAATAGAAATCTGACTATTCTGATGTGCCAACTCAATTTTATCATCCTGTTTTAAAACACTGCATATATGTTGATATATTATTTTGTTCAATAAGTTCTCGGTTTTGCTGATATAAAAAGCTGGGCAAGAATCTTAACTAACTAGGCAGACTACAGTGTTATTTCTACAATTATATCTACTTCTTTTTCTCCATTTATTAATGTGCTTCACAATTCTAGCATGATCTTCTGTATCTATATAACTACATTAATTACATCTGCCGCACGTTTTAGTCTTAATGTCAGCCCCTTGATCTACATTAAGTAGTGGTGTCTCAAAAACATTTTTATGTTGGTTTTCCTCTTATAAATGAAATTAGATTGCCCCATAAGCCCAGAAAACCAGCAATTCAAGACATTAAAATTCATTCCAATTTTACTCAACAACTTTCTTGATGTCTGCGGACTTGAGGGAATCTTTTGCAGCCTATCTGCATGCCTGAAGTAAGAACATAACATATGATGATGATGTTTTCAGGTAAAACTGCTGAAAACAAAACTGCACAAGTTACAATGTTATGTTGAAAGCTCAGTCTCACGGCTTTTGTAATTTACAATCACTTTCTTACTAAATGTAATGACCAAGAATATTTTCAGGAATTTTCACAATGTGGTAGTTTGCATTTTTAGATAAAAGCCAAGGTACTTTGCGTGTACTGCAAATATAGATTCGGCTCTTGCCATGTAAAATTTACTTTTCCTTCACAGAAAATAAATTTTGCTACCTGAACTCATGGACAAAATCATATGATTCCATATTCACAAAGCTGCATCATAAACATAATTCAGCGAGCTTATACAATGAAAATGTTGGACAGAAACAAAATTAGCATTATGTATTTGATTTTCAAAGCCTAGCCTAGCACTTTTAGCAGTTTTTAATATTTCCATTCAAAAACTGCATTTTTTTTCTTAAACTGTCCTTTCTTCTCCAGTTACCTCATCCAACAACAAAAGAAATCCTTGTTTGTATAAATAAAGGTGCTAATATTTCACTCTCTTGCTACATTATCAGATTAAGGTTGACAAGTTGTCTGACTTGATTTCATTGCTTTGTCTGCTATACTTTTATTTGGCCTATTTAAATATGTAGTACAATAAGATGATCACAGTGGGTATAAAAAGTGTACATACCCCTGTTAAAATGCCAGGCTTTTGTGATATAAAAAATGAAACCACAATAAATCATTTCAAAACTTTTCCCACCTTTAATGTGACCTATAACCTGTACTATTCAATTGAAAAACAAAAATATTTTACGGGGAAAATATAAAAAATAAAAAACATACAATAAGTTAGTTGCATAAGTGTGCACACCCTTAAACTAATACTTTGTTGAAGCACCTTTTCATTAATTACAAAATGCAAAAAAATTACCCCGGCACCTCTCCAAGGACTTCAGGGGGCATAGGAAACAACTACTCTAGAACTAATTATATAGATGCAGTAATTAACAATAAAATAAAACAGTTATGTAAATCAGACATTTCCAGCTCACCTTGTTAACAGTACATGTTCTTAATGTTTTAAACTTCAAAATACATACAATTTCTCTCTGTATTAAAAATTCATTTAAATCATAACCTCGGATAAATCTACGTTTAACATGTCATAAAACAGAAACTATTATAAATTAGGATCATTAATGATGCAGAGAAAAATGTTCAGCCACAAGACTTTCTTACTTACTCTAATGTCCCAGAAATGTTCATATACCAAATTCTCCTTTTTATTTTTCCAATATAAAATAAATTACAGGGACACTTAAGAGCATAAATAACAAACATAGAATTGTAAGTATAATGTTCCATCGTGCCAATTATAACTCCATTGAATGTGTCAGACATGTTTGTGACTAGATTGCAACAACCATAATAACCACATGGAAATGCTCCTTTAATAGTAGGTTGAACATAAACAGGTTCAAAAGTTGAATACATACAATAACTGTGTGCAGTTAAAATGTTAATCCATCACTAACCTGTGATGAAACTCTGAACCACATAGGTATACAAGTTTTTTAGTGGTTTCAGTAAGTTAAATAGCATATCTAAATTGTATTAATTTCTCATGCCCTGAGTGAACAAATAGACTGAAAAGATGGCAAGGCTGTGTGTCTATCCACTTTGGACCTCACAAAAAAGGCCACTGACTAACTCTACTAGCTCCAGAAACTAAGAAAATGCAATATTTTAAACTCCAGATAGACTCTTCCATTACTACCACTGCCTAGCCTTGATTTACCTAGATTAGTGTAAGATTCAATTGAAAGTTAAGTGGACTGTTGAAGCAGAAAAAGCATTTGGCAACTAAAAAGTATGCTATGTTTGGAACCAATATCGATCGACATCTTCAGCCTCTAGTGCACACTGACATTTCTGGGGGAGGCATACGTGCATTCTTGTCTCATGTTACAGGTGGGGATGAACTTCCTATCTGTCACCTCAGCAGAAAGATCAGCAATGCTATTCAGTGATGAAGAGGAAGTACCTTGCAGTAAAATGGCCATTCACCACCCTTAAGTACAACTTAATAGGAAGGCAGTTTCCACTTATTACAGACCATGTTTCCCTTAAATGTCTTTACCAACAAAAATACAGCAACTCCAAACTATCTCAGCTAGCATTAAACCTACAGTCATGCAACTTCATCCATTCCATAGCAATCCAAATGTAGGTGGACTATCTCAGGTGTAGAGCCCATTTTCTGGGGCTTGAACAGACGCTTCTGTGCTGGAGAGGTCATGTAGCATAGAAATGGATGCTGAGATTAGGAAGGACCATGTCTAAGCTCTGTGACAAGCAGGCAAACAGAACAGAGGCAAGATAGTAACATGAATCAAGTACATTTTAGGTATATTGGGACTTCTACTCATGCGAAGGTTAGTGTCCAGATTCCTAGATCAAGAGATGAGTCTCTGCAAGATGGCAAGAGTAATCAAATGGCATCCCTGAAAGAAAAGGTTTTGGAATACATTCCTAAAGCTGGGAAAGGATAAAAGGCTGTTATCCTGCACACAAGAGTGCCTTACAGAAGTTGGTGAAAATTCCCACGTTTTGGGATGGAAATTTTTACTGTGGGGTGGAGCTCAGATACATCCAAGATTGTCTGTGGAACAACTTTATTGGAATGTTAATTTTCATTTTCTGAGACTACAGAAAAAATGTGGAAAGACTTTTCTAACATGCTGATTTTTATTTTCTGGTATTCCCACCCCTGCCTATAAACCACCTTTTGGTTTTCCTGTGTAAATAAACCTGCTTACAACTGAACTTGATTACATACTATTACTTGGTACAGCAGCACACTTCATTATTTTAGACAGCATGGCATAGTTGTTAAAAAAATAAGAGATTTGCTGTCTTTCTGCACAGTACATGTTAAAAATAGCAAATATGTTTTCATAGTTTCATAGTATAGTACTAGGCTATCTGTCCTGGGGCATTTGTAAGCCTAGCCATAGTGATGTGGCATTTGCCACCCCATGAAATGGTACAAAAATGTACAGAATAAATTTAGAATACTGTGTCTAGTAGTGACACAATTAAGGTCCCCTTATATAATAGAATTAGTTTACTGTGCCCCTGTCTAGCAGTGACACAGATGTAACCCCTGGGGTAAATTTACGATCTCCCATCCACTCATCAAGATTTCTCTTGAAGAGAGTCAGTGAGGGGCTCTGCCTAATATGAACTGGGATGTTGTTCGAAAGCATGGGAAGCCTCTGGGTTATGAATCTATCCCTCCAGCATGTTCATAGGTTCATAGGTTTATATTAGGCTATCTGCCCTAAGGCATTTATAAGCCTAGCCCAAATTTTTGTGGCTTACGCCACCCCTTATATGAAAAAATACTGTGCCCATTAGTTTGTTGTGCCTCTGTCCAGCAGTGACACAGAGATGATTCCCGGGGTAAACCTACGATCTCCCATCCACAGGTCTAGATTTCTCTTGAACAGAGTCAGCGAGGTGCTCTGCCTCACATGGACCGGGATTTTATTCCACAGCATAGGGAGTCTCTGAGTGATAAATCTATCCCTTCAGCACGTCCTATTTATATCCGTGCTAAGGTTTAAGTCGCTTGCTCTAGTGGTTTTGGTGGATTTGGATTTTTTGAGGTGGAGCATGTCCATTAATTCCGGGTTGGACATGGCCTTGTATGTCAGGCACATGTCACCTCTGAGCAGATGGTATGCGACTGAATAGAGCTGGAGTTTATTCAATCTGGCAGCATATGACAGATTTTGGAGTCCCTTTATCCTTTTGGTGAGGAACTTTTGGGGTCTCTCCAATTGCTGCAGATGTCTGGTGAGATACATCCCGAATGGGGCATTGTACTCGATCATTGGTCTGATAAGTGAAGAGTACAGGGGAACAATGACCTCACTAGATCTGGATGTGAATCCTTCATGATCAGGTGGGCAATGTAGAAGGTCTTTCTAACCACTTTAGCAATGTGAGTGTCAAAGAAAGGCCACTGTCAACCTGGGTCCCCAGGTCCCTGATAACCTCTTCTGTGCTTAGTGGATTGCCACCTATATGGTAGCTTGGGGTTACCTTGTTTTTCCCGAAGGGTATGACTATACATTTTTTGGCGTTTAACTTCAGGCCATGGCTCTGGCACCAGCTATCTGTTTCCGTGAGTCCCTTCTGAAGGATATCCGTGTCCGATGCACTTTCCACTATGGCGCCCAGTTTGCAGTCGTCTGCAAACTTTGTCAGCCAAAGTCCTCCCATGCTGGCCTGTACTTCTGAGAAGTAGATGCCAAACAATAGGGGGCCAAGGACCGAGCCCTGTGGGACACCACTTGTAACTGGCTTGGTGTCTGACACAGCGCCAGCAACTCTAACCCTGTGGGTTCTGTCCTTAAGCCAGTTTGCAACCCATCTTGTGACATATGGGTTTACATTTAAGCTGGTAAGTTTTTCTACAATACCCGAGTGGGGTATTGTGTTGAAAGCCTTTGCAAGGTCAAGGTAGGCTGTATGGACTGCCTTTCCCTCATCAATGGCCTTGGTGACTGTTTCGAAGAAGACGACCAAGTTCAAAAGGCATGATCTTCCCTTGACAAAGCCAAACTGGGTTGGGTCCAATGTCTGCAAGTCCCCTATATCTTTGTTTATGAGCTCCATTATGATCCTCTCCATAGCTTTGCAGACTAGACTTGTTAAGCTTATGGGGCAGTAATTACCAGGGTCCGTAGAGGCGCCTTTGTGGAGTGGGACCACAGTTGCCGTCGCCACTCCTTGGGCACGTATCCTGTGGTAAGGCTGAGATTAAACAGCTGCCTTATGTGCGGGTTAATTCCTCATTTAGCTCGTGTAGCACACAGCCGGGGACACCATCCGGTCCCATTGATGCTGTGTTTTTAGCTTTAGAGAGAGCAGCTTTCACCTGTGCATTTGAGATGTCCGGGAGGCTACACTCGGCTGGGATAGTTATCTCTTCTTTAGGGGAGAGGGTGAAGTTTGCACTGAACCTGTCTGCCAGTATGTTGGCAATGTCTGTGGGTTCAGTGATTTTTGTATCATTTTGGACTAATTCTGAGCATATCTGGGAGTTTCCACCCAGGTTCCTAACATAGCTGAAAAAGGCCTTATGATTGTCCTTTGAATCCATGGCAATTTTTCTCTCAAAATTGGCCTTAGTTGATTTTATGAGTACTCGTATTTGTTTACTAATAATGATCAGGGGTGACTTCCCTTTTATGGATTTTGTTCTATCATGTAATAGCTTTCTCCTCTTATTGTAAAGTTTGTTAATGGCTGGGGTCCACCAGACTGGACGTTTGCTCTTTGTGGAAAGAGTCTTGGTTTTATTTGGGATTGCCTGATCCATGCAGTCCTGGAGGTGTTCATAGAAGGCATTTGTAAGGGCTTCCACAGCTTGGGTTGTGGTTTCCTCTGGCTCAGGGGCCTTGAAGGATACTACACCAGTCTTGAGTAGTGTGAAGTTTGCTTTAGAGAAGTTCTTCACTATGGTCTTTTTGTTTGGGGTGGGGCGGGATGTGGATTTCCAGTGAGATTAGTTTATGATCAGATCTCACCAATGAGGGATATACTTCGGTGTGGAGCATTTTGTCCCCATGTTTGTGACAATGAGATCTAGTATATTTTCTCCTCTCGTGGGAACAGTGACTAGCTGTTCCATGGCATTTGAATTTATGAACTCCAGGAACCGTTGGGCTAGAAAGTTAGGGCTTGAGTAATGTTCCCAGTCTATATTCGGGTAGTTGAAGTCACCCAATATGATGGTGTTTGGAGATACATTTATACCCTCCAGTGTCTTCAGGAAGGCTGTGTGGGGTTCCTGAGTTTGAGAGGGTGGCCTGTAGCATGCTACAATTTGTAGAGCAGTTTTGCCTATGGTTAGTTGCACCTGGATGGTTTCGAGCTTAGATGCGTTGCCACCAACTTGGAGGTGTGGGTATCCTTTATGAAAATGGATACACCCCCTCCTTTTGTGGTGTGGTTCGGGTTTTGGGGCCGGAACGCATGATATGAGGTAAAACCTAATAGTGCCGGGGTGCTCTCAGGAGCCTTGAACCAGGTTTCAGTTACAGCACAGACATCGATGTTCTCCATACTGAGAAGGGCCTCGAGTGCGTGCATTTTGAGATTTAGACTTCTGGCATTGAGCAGCATTACCCTCAGATTCTTCCCATTTTTGTTTTCTAGGGTGGTAGGTTTAGAATTTGAGCCTTGCCTAAAAAAGGCACTATGGGGGTGGCAAGAGCCTTAGCCAATATCCGGAATCCCAGGGTGACAGGTGCAAGCCGTCCCTTGGCAGCGTGGCTTGTCAAGCATGTCATCCCAGGCAGACAGACACTGGATCCCCTTTGAATGACACCAGACATTAAGCCAATTGTTAAAGCTGATCATCTTGTCTCTATATTGTGGCATCATTCTTGGTGAAGGAAGGATACTGCTCAGGGTTAGGGTCATACCTGCCTGGGCTACATAATCAGAGAGCTCCTCTATGTCTCTCTTCATGTAGTCCAGGGAGGTAGTCTCAGGTCGTTCACACCAGCATGGTCAATGACTGTGTCAGATTTGTACTTGCCGTGGAGTGACCAGTGCTTGTGTTATGTGGCGGATTCTAGCGCCCGATAGGCAGCTTACTGTGACCCTCTCCTTGTTCAGCCTGGTGAGTGGGACGTCAGTGTGTCTGACTATGGAGTCACCTATGACAAGTATGTTTGGTGTTGTATTTGGCCTTAAGGGCTGTGACTGCTTTGCACACTGCTTTTGTGGTTTATGTGTTGCTTGTGGGGTGTCTTGAGGTAACAGTTGTTTGGGTGTCTGCTTTGGAGGCCTCTGCTGTTTAGGTAAATTTTTACTCAGAGCCTCCGAGTATGTCTTTGTGTGTTTATGTGTTTGATTCAGTGGAGTGGTAGCATTATGTGAGGCTGGTTTTGTGGTGTGTGTAGTTGCCTTCTCCTCCTGTCTGGTCTTGTCGGTCCTGAGATGAGAGAGCTCAGCCTCCAGTTTGGCTAAATAGCTGCATCTCTCGCAAGTATTTGTGTTATGTGGGAGGAGGAGAGGGTTGTCTGTGTACATGAGGCAGTTATAACATTGCCTCAAGATTCCCAGATTCACCAGCTGGACCGGAGAGGAGATTGACAACTGACCTTTGGACATGCTAGAATAATATTGGGAAATCCTTAATTGAAAACAAGGGCCAGTGGGGAGTGAGGGTGTAGTGCTTTTAATTTTTAGTGCTGACTTATATAATTGCTTTAGTGAGCAAGTGCCAGGTAACTTGAGTGCAATGTGTTACAAGTAACTAAATGCAAAAACGACAAACAGTAACTTTCTTAGTGAAACAAGGAAATAAGTACAGTAAGCAATGCAGATATCACTAGTGATCCACAGAAGTGCTGAGAAGTTGCGTATTAGGTGGAATTAGCTTCCAGGGAAATAACAAGCAAACAAACAACAAGCATATAAACAAAGCTAGATTCAGCAGGCCTGGATCTAGTCTATGCTAGAGCAAACAAGGTGAACCAATTTTAGTACGATACAGTTCAAATATTCAGGCACTATAAACCTTTAACCAGAAATTCCCAGCTCAGAAGGGCAGAGTCCAGCCTCTTCTCCCACAAGAGTGCAGACCACGAACCTTCTTAATGTAAAATAACTGGCCTGAAGCCCAAGTGCCTAAACCAGAACTAATACACTTGGACACTGGGCTCTCAATCAGCAGTTCCCAACTTAGAAGGATGAAAGCTACCTGTCCTGCCACCACAGTGCTTGCGACAAACCTTCCTAATGTAAAACAACTGGTCTGAAGCCCAAGTGCTTAATCCAAAAGACTTGAATGATAGCTACACTTTAATCAAGTTACAACCAAGCAGTAATAAATACCATTGAATATTTTAGAGAATGTCTGGATTAGTGCTCAAGTTACACAAACAAAGCTAGATCCAGCAGGCCCGAATCCAGTCTATGCCACAGCAAACAAGGCGCACCAACTTCAGTAAGAGACAGTTCAGATATGCATGCACTATAAGCCTTTAACCAGAAATTCCCAGCTCAGAAGGGCAGAGTCCAGCCTCTCCTCCCACAAGAGTGCAGACCACGAACCCTCTTAATGTAAAATAACTGGCTTGAAAGCCCAAGTGCTTAAACCAGAATTAATACACTTTTAGAATAACAGACACTGAGCCCTCAATCAGCAGTTCTCAACCTAGAAGGATGTAAGCTACCTGTTCTGCCACAACAGTGCAGACCACAAACCCTCCCAGTGCAAAACAACTAACTGGTCCGAAGCCCAAGTGTTTAAACCAAAAGGCTTAGAATGAGTTACACCAAGCAGTAATAAATACAATTGAGTATTTTAAGATGATGCAAAAGTAAAAAGTAGGTAAAAACACAAGTACAGTAAAAGCAGATGAAATTTTTTCTGAACAAGTGCTGAGATCAAAGAAACAGATTTGAGTGCTGAAACTAGAAAACTGGCTAGTTATAAGAAAAAAAAACAAGCTAGAAGGCTTCCCTCAAACACAGAAGGGCTTGGGGGCTCAGAAGCCTACAAATAGTCTGTACCACTTAACAAGAAAGGCAGGAAATAAGCTTAATTATTTTTTTTTTTTTTTATTTCCCAGATGCTCTCTTTGTACACAGTAGGAGTGCCTGAAATCAGAATATGATCTCACTGCACTCAGTTGAGTGAGCAAATGAGATGGGCCCAGAGGCAGGCTGAGGGGCGGGCAGTTTCAATGCCACTAAGATTAACACCAAAACAAAAACAGGGTGGGTGGGTAGGAATAACTGAAGAGCAGAATAACTTCTGTTAAAAATTCCTTCAACACTCCTTCATACACAGTTTAAATCAATTAAATACTGTATTTTTAAAAAAAAAAAGTGCAGATAAAATGTACTTAAATTCTCTTATACGTCCAGTTGAATATAACCAAGTTGTTAGCTGGCCAAGCTGAAGTTTTAAAGCAGGAATTATTTCACATGCACCAGTTTAAATATGCAAGGACAGGAAATCAAAGAATGTGGCTACCCCCACACCTGTAATTACTAGCAAATAACAAAATTCAGCCAAACACTAGCTTCAGTTCAAGTTACTGAAGAGCAGAATAACTTCTGTTAAAAATTCCTTCAACACTCCTTCATACACAGTTTAAATCAATTAAATACTGTATTTTTAAAAAAAAAAAGTGCAGATAAAATGTACTTAAATTCTCTTATACGTCCAGTTGAATATAACCAAGTTGTTAGCTGGCCAAGCTGAAGTTTTAAAGCAGGAATTATTTCACATGCACCAGTTTAAATATGCAAGGACAGGAAATCAAAGAATGTGGCTACCCCCACACCTGTAATTACTAGCAAATAACAAAATTCAGCCAAACACTAGCTTCAGTTCAAGTTACTGAAGAGCAGAATAACTTCTGTTAAAAATTCCTTCAACACTCCTTCATACACAGTTTAAATCAATTAAATACTGTATTAGATAAAATGTACTTAAATTCTCTTATACGTCCAGTTGAATATAACCAAGTTGTTAGCTGGCCAAGCTGAAGTTTTAAAGCAGGAATTATTTCACATGCACCAGTTTAAATATGCAAGGACAGGAAATCAAAGAATGTGGCTACCCCCACACCTGTAATTACTAGCAAATAACAAAATTCAGCCAAACACTAGCTTCAGTTCAAGTTACTGAAGAGCAGAATAACTTCTGTTAAAAATTCCTTCAACACTCCTTCATACACAGTTTAAATCAATTAAATACTGTATTTAAAAAAAAAAGTGCAGATAAAATGTACTTAAATTCTCTTATACGTCCAGTTGAATATAACCATCCTATTCATACTTGTGCTGAGGTTTAAGTCTTTAGCTCTCGTGGTCCTGATGGACTTGGATTTTTTGAGGTGGAGCATGTCCATCAGATCCTGATTGGACATGGCCTTGTACGTCAGGCAGAGATCACCTCTGAGCAGGCGGTATGATACTGAATAGAGATGAAGTTTCTTTAGTCTGGCAGAATAAGACATATGTTGGAGACCCTTGATCCTCTTGGTGAGGTACTTTTGTGGTCTCTCCAGCTGTTGCAAATACCGGGTGAGGTACATACCAAATGGGGCATTGTACTCAATCATGGGTCTGATGAGGGAGGAATATAGGGGTACAATGACATCCTTGGATCTGGATGTGAATCCCTTCATGATGAGGTGTGCAAGGTAGAATGTTTTTCTAACCACTTTGGCAACATGGGTATCAAATGAGAGGTCGCTGTCGACTTGGGTCCCTAGGTCTCTGATTACTTTTTCAGTACTCAGTGGGTTGCTGTCTATGTGATAATTTGTGGGTACTTTGTTTTTCCCAAAGGGGATGACTATACATTTTTTGGCATTTAGTTTAAGGCCGTGACTCCGGCACCAGTTGTCTGTTTCTGTGAGGCCTTTTTGTAGGATGTGTGTGTCTGCTGGTGTATCGACTACGGCGCCTAATTTGCAGTCATCTGTGAACTTTGTCAGCCACAGCCCTCCCGTGTTTGCTTTAACATCTGAGAAATAAATGCCGAACAAGAGGGGTCCCAGGACAGATCCCTGTGGGACACCACTTGTGACTGGCTTTGAGTCTGACATTGCTCCAGCGATTTTAACTTTATGGGTTCTGTCCTTTAGCCAGTTTGCAACCCATCTAGTGACATAAGGGTTTACATTTAAGCTGTTGAGCTTATCTATGATGCCTGAGTGGGGTATTGTGTCGAAGGCCTTAGCCAAGTCCAGGTATGCTGTATGGACTGCTTTGCCCTCGTCAATGGCTCTAGTGACTGTTTTGAAAAAGTCAACCAGGTTTAAAAGGCAAGATTTGCCCTTTACAAAGCCAAACTGGGTGGGGTCAAGTGTCTGTAGGTCCCCTATGTCTCTGTTTATGAGTTCCATAATGATTCTTTCCATAGCTTTGCAGACCAGGCTGGTTAAGCTTATGGGGCGGTAGTTTCCAGGGTCTGTAGAGGCACCCCCCTTGTGGAGTGGGACCACTGTTGCTGTACGCCAGTGTTCAGGTACATATCCCTAAGTAAGGCTAAGGTTAAATAGCATTTTTATGTGTGGGTTTAGCTCCTCTTGGAGTTCACATAACACGCAACCCGGGATACCATCAGGTCCCATTGATGCTGTGTTTTTTGCTTTGTTTAGGGCAGTTCTCACTTGGACATCTGAGATGACAGGGAGATTACATTCAGCTGGGATAAGTATTTCTTCTTTTGGGGGTGAAGGAGGAGAGAAATTTGCACTGAACCTGTCAGCCAGAATGTTGGCAATATCTGTGGGTTCAGTGTATTTTTTATTGTTGTGAACCAACTCTGAGCATATCTGAGGGTTTCCGCCCAGGTTTCTAACATAGCTGAAGAAGGCTTTGTGGTTATCTTTAGTGTCTTTAGCGATTTTTCTCTCAAAGTTGGCCTTGGATGTTTTTATGAGAGAACGTAGTTTTCTGCTAATGTTGATCAGAGATGTCTTCCCTTCATGGGATTTTGCTCTGACGTGCAGTAGCTTCCTTCTTTTGTTATACAATTTGTTTATGGCTGAGGTCCACCAGACAGGACGCTTACCTTTGGTGGAGAGGGACTTGGATTTGTTTGGGATTGCATGATCCATGCATTCTTGGAGATGTCCATAGAAAGCATTTGTGAAGGATTTGGCATTGTGGGATGTGGTATCCACTGGCACAGTGGGCTCAAAGGATACCATCTCAGTCTTAAGAAGAGTGAAGTCTGCTTTTGAGAAGGTTTTTCACTGTGGTCTTTTATGCTGGGGGTGGAGGTGGGATATGTATATCCAGGGTGATTAGTTTGTGGTCAGATCTCACTAGTGAGGGGTATACTTCCGGTGTGGGGCATTTTGTCCCCATGTTTGTGATTATCAGGTCTAGTATATTATCTCCCCTAGTGGGAGAGGTGACTAATTGTTCCAGTGCATTTGAATTTATGAATTCCAGGAACCTTTGGGCTAGGGTATTAGGGCTAGAATAATGTACCCATTCTATGTTTGGGTAGTTGAAGTCTCCCAGTATGATGGTATTTTGTGATACATTCATATCCTCCAATGTCTTCAGGAAGGCTGAGTGGAGTTCTTGAGATTGGGAGGGTGGTCTGTAACATGCTACCAGTTGTATAGCAGTTTTGCCTATGGTTAGTTGCACCTGTATGGTCTCTGATGCTTCATGTGTTGCTACTAACCTGGAGGTGTGGGTGTCCTTGATGAATATGGACACCCCCTCCTTTGGTTCGGCCCGGGTTTTGGGGCCGAAAAGCATGATACGAGGTATAGCCTGGTAGTGCTGGGGTGCTCTCAGGAGCCTTGAACCAGGTTTCAGTTACTGCACAGATGTCGATGTTCTCCATGCTGAGGAGTGCATCAAGTGCCTGCATCTTGAGATTTAGACTTCTGGCGTTGAGCAGCATTACCCTTAGTTTTTTTCCATTATTGTTTTCTAAGGAGGTGGGTTTGTCTTTTGAGCCTTGCCTAAAAAAGGCACTATGGGGGTGGCAAGAGCTTTAGCCAATATCCGGAAGCCCAGTGGTGACAGGTGTAAGCCATCCCTTGCGAAGCAGCGTGGCTTGTCCAACATGTCATCCCAGACAGACATTGGATTCCCTAAGAATGACACCAGTACTTGAGCCAATTGTTAAAGCTGATCATCTTGTCTTTGTATTGTGGTATAATTCTTGGTGAGGGCAAGATGCTGCTCAGGGTCAGGGTCATACCAGCCTGGGCTACATAATCGGAGAGCTCCTCTATGTCTCTTTTCATGTAGTCCAGGGAGGTACGTCTCAGGTCATTCACACCAGCATGGACAATGACGGAGTCATATTTGTACTTGCTTTGGAGTGACTTGAGTGCGTGTGTTATGTGGCGGATCCTAGCTCCCGATAGACAGCTCACAGTAACCTTCTCCTTGTTCAGCCTGGTCAGCGGGACATCAGTGTGTCTGAATATAGAGTCACCTATTACTAGTTTATCAGGCAAGGTGTTTGGCCTTAAGGGCTGTGATTGGTTGACACACTGATTTATTGAAGTATGTGTTGCATGTGTTTTGTTTTGAGGTGGTGGATTTTTGGGTGTCTGCTTTGGGAGCCTCTGTTGTTTTGGTAAGTTTTTTATTAGAGCCTCCAAGTATGTCTTTGTGTTTTTATGTGTTTGGTTTGCAGTTGTGGTAGGTCTATGTGGGACTGGGATTGTTGTGTGTGTGGTTGCCATCTCCTCCTGTCTGGTCATGCCAGCCCTGAGTTGAGAGAGTTCAGCCTCCAGTTTGGCTATATAGTTGCATCTCTCACATGTATTTGTGTTTGTTGGGAGGAGGAGAGGGTTGTTTGTGTACATGAGACAATTGTAGCATTGTCTCAAGATATCCAGATTGACCAGCTGAACTGGAGACGATGCCAGTAATCTACCATTCGACATGCTAGAGCTGTATAAGGGAGTGCTGTACCTTTAAGGGAAGTGGATATTCACAGGGGTGGTAAGTAGATGTAGTGCTTTACTTAGTACGAGAGTGCTTACTTAGTAGAGAAGTATTGAGAACAAGTGCTAGGCTTATAATATAGTAAGTAGTCTGGTTATACTAAGAGTAGAGCTTCCTTAAGGGAAAATTTGAAGAGCAGACTTGGCGGAGCCAGAAAAAGTTTAACCTTGTTTAACCGGCGCTGCGCTATGCGCACAACTGCACAAAGCCGTGCAAACGCAGATTTTAAACAGTGAGCTAGAAATGGTCCAAAACAACCAATTACTACAGCTTCTTACAGGGACAGGTAGGCTGCTCAAGGCTCCTCACTCCCACTGGTGAGCAAAGAAACTTCCTTCTATCCAAGTAAGGTAATGGACAACACAGGAGCTACACCACAGCCCAGAATACAGCAATGCCTGTAAACGGGTCTAAACTAGTCGAGGAAGGCGGGAAAACAAGGATTTTTTTTTTGTTTTTTTGGTAGAAACACACAGAAAATGCAGAAACAGTGATAAATTAGTTACACAGGCTAGCACACTTTAGTGGGCAGCCTCCACAGTTAAATTAAACAAACAAACAACAAACTTTCGCTCAAATTCGACTAAAATGTAACTTTAAGTGCAGATTTTAAAATAATGCAGCAAACAGTTAAAAAACAGTTCAAGCTAGTTTAGGGTAAGCTACAGAAGTTATTCCAAGTGAAAAAAAAGCAAAGATACTTAAAACCAGAAAGTAGCCGCTTTTCTGAGTTCCCTGCTGCTAGGACCACTCTGCAGACCCACGAGGAGCTTGTCTGAGTAGTATAGCCAGAAAAAAATGCCCAGAGGTGGATTTTAAACAGTGAACTACAAAAGAGCTAGAAATGGTCCAAAATAACCAATTACTACAGCTTCTTGTGCTGAGGTCACTTCCTACAGGGACAGGTAGGCTGCTCAAGGCTCCCCACTCCCACTGGTGAGCAAAGAAACTTCCTTCTATCCAAGTAATGTAATGGACAATACAGGAACTACACCACAGCCCAGAATACAGCAATGCCTGTAAACTGGTCTAAACTAGTCGAGGAAGGCGGGAAAACAAGGATTATTTTTTTGTTTTTTTGGTAGAAACACACAGAAAATGCAGAAACAGTGATAAATTAGTTACACAGGCTATCACACTTTAGTGGGCAGCCTCCACAGTTAAATTAAACAAACAACAAACTTTTGATCAAATTCGACTAAAATGTAACTTTAAGTGCAGATTTTAAAATATTTTTTTTTTAAATTTCTGCGCAAATACTGTTTTTGGTATAAATATAATGTTTGATTCAATAATACTGTGTTGTTATCTGAGCTAGAGCCCAGAGGAGGTAACAACAGTAACATACATTAATTGAAAGCCCCTGCTGGTGGGATATTAAGTGAGGGTGGTAGCATTACAAGTCAAAGACAATGGCCACTCAGTTATGAGGAAGTATTATGAGGAAGGGACAATTACATTTTAGTGCAGTAGCAGAATATTGTCAGGAGCAGAAGTCTTGACCATTGATGGCTGGTAGATCTACTTAAGATATTCAATTGAGTATTACAAGGAAGGATACCTAAGTAAAGGAGTACTAGGCTTTCAACTACAGACTGTTTTGTACGTTACTAGATGAAGAAACTTACGCAAAGTATAAGACTTCTGGGTTTTCCTGTTTAGAACTGATGTTTTGGTTTCATTTACTGAATTATCACTGTAAATAATGTGCACTGAACTTAAGACTTCTGCCTACAGTGTGTTTGACTTACTACACCTGTAGGATATGGAGGAAAAATGTGGTCATCCCACCAAACTGCTATTTTTCATTCTTACTTCAAATAGTGCCAATGTACTGCATTCCATATTTATTTCCACAACTGCGAGAGAGAAAGAGAGTTAGTGTGACTCCTTTCCCCTAGACAGGAAAGGATTCAGAGACGTGTGTGTGTGTGTGTGTGTGTGTGTGTGTGTGTGTGTGTGTGTGTGTGTGTGTGTGTGTGTGTATAACTGTCACTTTTGCTTTGAAAGTAATGCTACAGAACAGCAAGGCAGTAAATTGTTCTATGATGATTCTTCAAAAGCAAAGTAAGGTAACTCTAAGAACAGTTTAATCTACAGAAGCAAATGATTAATTGACTGTGTTGTGTGTCTATTTTTATATTTTCCTTATATTGCATTTTGTATTGTTTTTTGTTGGCTAGGGTCAGTTAGAAAATAATTATTTTGCAGACAGTGAACATACATCTCAACTGTCCCATTTTTGGCAGAAAATACCAAATTCTGGCTTAAAATAATGAGGTATCATGAAATTCTGCGTGGCCCCTTTAAATCATGATTTCCTGCTCTCTTTGGACAGCCAGGGTGCAATGATGTTTTGTATTCAATATTCAGATCCCCATTACAGAAATATAGTTTATGTTGCTAAAATGAAGCTGTGAATCAAAACATCTGGCTAAAAAGGCATCTGTTCATTTCTCATTAAAGGACCACTATGGGCAAACAATGAAAAAAACATATATTTTCTATCTTGCCATGATTTACTGCACTTCCTAAAGCTGCCTGCAGCAAAATAAGTGCTCTTTCCTAATTTTATTTTTTTTTTACTCTTGTCTGCCCTCATGGGGGCAGACATTGTGATTCCTTTGGAAAGCTAAATCTGTCTCAATGTACAGAGTGTGAGAACAAATAGCCCTACCATTTGTTGTCAGACTAGACTTCCATTCACTTAGAATGGACCACCTTAAAGGAGAACCGCATGCACAGACTAAAAAAACATGTTGCCCCTGGCACAT